>NC_137829.1:14046498-14121498 GCF_963921795.1 Nannobrachium achirus
CCTCACCCTATAGCACTCACCTCTTCAGACTCCACCTCACCCCCCCAGCACTCACCTCTTCAGACTCCACCTCACCCCCCCCAGCACTCACCTCTTCAGACTCCACCTCACCCCTATAGCACTCACCTCTTCAGACTCCACCTCACCCTATAGCACTCACCTCTTCAGACTCCACCTCACCCCCCAGCACTCACCTCTTCAGACTCCACCTCACCCTATAGCACTCACCTCTTCAGACTCCACCTCACCCCCCCAGCACTCACCTCTTCAGACTCCACCTCACCCTATAGCACTCACCTTTTCAGACTCCACCTCACCCTATAGCACTCACCTTTTCAGACTCCACCTCACCCTATAGCACTCACCTCTTCAGACTCCACCTCACCCTATAGCACTCACCTCTTCAGACTCCACCTCACCCTATAGCACTCACCTCTTCAGACTCCACCTCACCCTATAGCACTCACCTCTTCAGACTCCACCTCACCCTATAGCACTCACCTCTTCAGACTCCACCTCACCCTATAGCACTCACCTCTTCAGACTCCACCTCACCCTATAGCACTCACCTCTTCAGACTCCACCTCACCCCTATAGCACTCACCTCTTCAGACTCCACCTCACCCTATAGCACTCACCTCTTCAGACTCCACCTCAACCCCTATTCTTCTCTCCTTGTATCCCTTCTTGGAACGTTTTCTTTAGATTACAGTTTTTTTCGATTGCTAAAACACATTTTTCAAAACTGTACGTTCTTTTCAAAACTGCACACACAAAACTCCAAACATTACACACAAATTGCTAAACCCAGGCATCCCTTTGCAAAACAACTCTTTGCCATCAAATCTCTTAACATGTTCACAAAATGGAACTCGTGTTTTCATTTGGTAAACAGCCATATTTTCACATGACACACACATACCATTCATTGAATAAACACAACTAAGCTTTTGGCTGAACACTACCAAGCATGTACAGAACACTGAAGAGCAAAATTGAAAACACAATTGTCGAAATGGAACACACCATAAGAATGACCATGGCTCTGGAGAATAAGATATTTCTCCTTTTGTAAAATGACTCGGTGTAGGCCTACTTTTTTCATAGTCAAACATTTTTATGTTTGACTATGAAAAGCACACAAATATGCATCCAAAACAAGTTTTGATTTACAGTAGATTTAGGCATCATGCCTCTGGTCAGAGATGGGCACAAAAAACTAAAAAATATTTTGAAAGAAATTGGTCAGTACTTTGTCTAATACTGACCAGGATACTGTCACCAAGATACTATCCTGGTGACAGTATCCTGGTATTTATACCTTTGTATTTCAAACATTTCTTTGTATTTTGTGCCCATCTCTGACTCCGGTTCCTGTCTCAATGTTCAGTTGTGCAACAACTGAACATTGTGTGTGTTTTTTAGACAACAGGGTGATGTGTAATTGATGCCAGACCTGAAAGTTTAGAGATTTGAATATTTGTGTGTTGTGGATTGATGCTTTGAGATTTTATGTGAGAAGTGTGTGCAAACCTGAAAATTGTGTGTTGTGTTTTGACAACAAGGTGATGTGAAATTGACACACACTGTGTAAAGAAGGAAAGTCAGAGTCTAATATGATAAGGAAATCTAAAGTAGTAACAAATTGAGTCAAGTGATTGGAGACAGAAGTAAAGGTTGTGAAAATTGTGCCTAATTCTTGCTTTTTGTGTTTTAGCAATCGAAAAAAACTGTAATGCTAGTATAGGCTAATATTAATGCTAGTATAGGCTAATATTAATGCTAGTGTAAGCCTAATATGCAGATTAATGCTAGTGTAATATTAATGCTATAGTATAATATGCAGATTAATGCTTGTGTAATATTAAATGCTAGTGTAATATGCAGATTAATGCTACTGTATGCAGATTAATGCTAGTGTAATATTATAATGTCATATGAAGATTAATGCTAGAGTATTATGCAGATTAATGCTAGTGCAATATTAATGCTAGTGTAATATGCATATTAAAGGAGTAGTTCACCCCCAAAATGACTTGTTTGCTATTGATTACTCACCCCATAGAGACTTGAGTTCAATAATATATTTTTTTATTTGTCGCATTCCAAAGACAAAAATGTTATTATAGTAAATGTACCCCCATTGATTCTGGATGGGGACTCTTCCGGATTCAATGGGGGTCATTTTATTGTAATCAAATCATTGTCTTATGAATGCGACAAAAAACTAAAAATATTATTTAACTCAAGTCTTTATGGTGTGAGTAATCAATAGAAAAAAAAGTCATCTTGGGGGTGAAGTATTCCTTTAATGCTAGTGTGATATCACAGATCATATCATATCCACTTGCTCCCGTTTTTGTTTTGTAAATTTTCTTTTTCTCGACCATAAATGTACATAATGTTATTCTGATCAGATGAGTAGATGATGTTTTTTTAGACTCTTCTTGCATCCTATAGTTTAAAATGTGCAGAATCTTATTTACATGCATGTGTGCAATGTTTGTTAGATTGTGTGCACGTTTGTGATGTTTGAAGTTGCATCTGGGTGTGTCTTTGGTTTGACCTGTTATAGACACAGTGTGTGTGTGTGTGTGTGTGTGTGTGTGTGTGTGTGTGTGTGTGTGTGTGTGTGTGTGTGTGTGTGTGTGTGTGTGTGTGTGTGTGTGTGTGTGTGTGTGTGTGTGTGTGTGTGAGTGTGTGTGCGCGTGTGTGTGTGTGCGTATGTATGTGTGCGAGCGCGCACATGATGCATTATTTATGCACTGGAAAGTGAGATAAAGGCAGGATCCTCCTCTATAGGGGTGGACTGACAGCCAGTCACACACACACACACACACACACACACACACACACACACACACACACACACACACACACACACACACACACACACACACACACACACACACAGATGAAGGGTATGGAGCAGACTGTGGTGATGGGAGGTGCCCTCTGTTTAATAAGGAGAGAGAGTGAGAGACGAGAGGAGAGGAGGTGAAAATGTATGCAGAGAGAGACAAGAGGAGCAAGGGATGAGGGACGACTGGAAAGTGAAAAAGACGACTTGACAGGTGGAGAGAGAGAGAGGAGGGGGCCGGTGTGGGGGGATGGGGGGTATTGCACTTTCAAATCCTTGAGTGTTCATTTAGGTGCACCAGTGGTGGACAAAGTGCTTGAGTCAAAAGTCTACAGCAGGGGTCTTCAACGTTTTCAGGCCAAGGACCCCTTAGTTGAGAGAGGGAGAGAGAGCCCCCCCATGCACAACTTTTTCATAGACTCCATATAGTTTCATTGTTTGACAGCACAATCATCAGTGTATTTTGGATTCATGTCAATTTGTGTTTTCAGATATGTATTTAACCATTGAACCGTCAATACATAACTTGACATTTCACTCTGTACTTAGTCTGCTCTTTTTCTCCTCTACACCAAACGTCATTGCCGAAAATAGCAGAAGTTGCGAGGCGTTGTGAGCATGTAGATCTGCTATTTTTGGCTAAAGTAAAGGATTCAAGTGGTTAAAAAAAACAGAGAAAAAAGTTTCTATCACACAGAGATTTGGAGGACCCCCTGTATTAACTCTGAGGACCCCCTAGGGGTCCCGGATCCCCTGTTGAAGACCGTTGGTCTATAGATACTCCCGGTCAAATACTATAAACTGCAAGTGAAAGTTGCTCTGTCAAATGCTGTTGCGTCCGACTTCAGTGCACGTTGGAAATCAAACCGCCGTAATTCCGTATGCTGTAATGTGCATTTCGTCACTGTCGTGCAGAAACCTCGTATCTCCAAGTTTCAAATGTGTATGTTTTTTGGTAAAGTGAAGCCCTGCTTCATCATACAAGACATCGTCGCACAAAACAAGCGAAAATAGCAGATCTACAAGGTGTTGTGTGCTTGACTGTAGATCACCTATTTTCACCATTTTAAATTGTTTTTAAAATGAAATGAAATGGTTTCCACTGTGTTTTCTCTGACATCAGTGCATGTTAATCTTCATAAGTGCATTTGACAGGGGCTATATGTGCATTTGATTCCATATGATGTACAGTATATGTGCGTCCATATAGGCCTACAGTATGAGCATTAAAGGGCAACCGGAAATATCCACCAAAAAATAAAACAAAGTAAGCTTTCACTTTGTTTTCAGTTAATTAGCTTAACGTTTCCTTCCAATTATTATATATCTTTTGTAAATTATGCTTCCATTAATTTTGCTCTATACTATCTATTGAGTGAGCACCTCGCTCCCCTTCCATGGCTTTGATTATTCGCAAACCGTAAATCCAAGAGGGTGGATTTTAACGATATAGAGGCTTCAAAACAGATCTTTAGCAACAGTCACGTCTTCTGAATTAGTCCATATATTTGACAGCCTATGGTTGCAACGTGATGTTTTCTATTCTACAAGGAAATTATCTTAAATGCTGCCTTCAGGTATGGCATGGAAAGGGGGCATTTACATTTCTTTCACCATAGTAAAAACTTGATTCATGGTCTGGAGATAGGGCACCTCTTATAGACGGATAAAAGGGCAGGGGCTCAAGCCCCCTTTGATGTCTATGTGTGCACAACATGCCTGCATTTTACTAAGTATAGAGGGAAGTGGTTTAACAGAATATGTATGTCTCTCTCTCTCTCTCTCTCTCTCTCTCTCTCTCTCTCTCTCTCTCTCTCTCTCTCTCTCTCTCTCTCTCTCGCGCGCGCGCGCGCGCGTGCACGCACGCATGCACATGCACACACACAGTGTGAGAGCAGCAGCAGCAGGAGGTGTGTGTTCACCTCGGCAGTCTCTCCTCCTCCTTTGTTCTCTCTCTCTCTCTCTGTCCTCATTCCTCTCTCCTTACGACACAAACCATTTACCATTCCTTTGTTCTGCTTCCCTCTCTCTCTCTCTCTCTCTATCCCTCTCCCTCTCCCTCTCCCTCATGGGAGCATCATTTACAGTCAGTAGTATTAGTAACGGTGTGTGTGTGTGTGTGTGTGTGTGTGTGTGTGTGTGTGTGTGTGTGTGTGTGTGTGTGCGTGTGTGCGTGCGTGTGTGTGTGTGTGTGTGTGTGTGTGTGTGTGTGTGTGTGTGTGTGTGTGTGTGTGTGTGTGTGTGTGTGTCTGCTACACTCATGTAAATGATGTGTCTTACAAGCTGATTACAATAAGTTGCCGTTCATGTGCAAAAGGAGGTGAATCCAGGACATGGTCTGATGATGGGATGTGCATGTGCCGTGCATGTGCGTGCGCGTGCGTACGCCCGCCCTTAGCCCAATCACTAGAACCATTCAATGGTAAATCCCTTATATCAGGGGTGTCCAAAGTGTGGCCCGGGGGCCAAATGCGGCCCGAGGACACATTTTATAAGGCCTGTGACTTCATTCCTAAATTGTATTATAAACGGCCTGCCTGCACCGTCAAACAAGAATATAATTTGTCAGGATACCTTGTTCCCTGTTATCTCATTCTGAAGGGGTCAAAGAAGGGATATTTTATTGTATTTTTTACCTTGCACAAGTTAATTGTATTTTGTACAGAGCACACACACCTGATATGACAAAAGACCATTGATATTAAATATTGAGGATGATAGTTTAATAAAATCATTTAAATGCGATGCATAATATGTGACATTGTTATGGTCCGACAGAAAGTACATTATGTCAGGATGTAGTAGGCCCTTGGGTGTTTTAATATTTTTGCCTTATATTGTTATTTTTGAGCGGTGGTCACACCGTCTCCATAGCGTGGCCGTGTGTGTAGGTATGTTTGTATGTGGGTGGGTGGGTCTGTATGTAGCCTCAAGCCTGTGGTGTAGTACCTTTTATGACCACACATGTTACAGTTTTTTTCGATTGCTAAAACACGTTTTTCAAAACTGTACGTTTTTTTCAAAACTGCACACGCAAAACTCCAAACATTACACACAAATTGCTAAACCCTGGCATCCCTTTGCAAAACAATTCTTTGCCATCAAATCTCTTAGCATGTTCACAAAATGGAACTCGTGTTTTCATTTGGTAAACACAGCCATATTTTCACATGACACACACATGCATTCATTGAATAAACACAACTAAGCTTTCGGCTGAACACTACCAAGCATGAACAGAACACTGAAGAGCAAAATTGAAAACACAATTGTCGAAATGGAACACACCATAAGAATGACTATGGCTCTGGAGAATAAGATATTTCTCCTTTTGTAAAATAACTCAGTGTAGGCCTACCTTTTTCATAGTCAAACATAAAACAGCACACACATATGCATCCAAAACAAGTTTTGATTTACAGTAGATTTAGGCATCATGTCTCTGGTCAGAGATGCATGTGCACAAAAAACTAAAAAAATATTTTGAAAGAAATTGGTCAGTACTTGGTCTAATACTGACCAGGATACTGTCACCAAGATACTATCCTGATGACAGTATCCTGGTATTTGTACCTTTGTATTTCAAATATATTTTTGTATTTTGTGCCCATCTCTGCCTCCGGTTCCTGTCTCAACATTGTGTGTGGTTTTTAGACAACAGGGTGATGTGTAATTGACGCCAGACCCGAAAGTTTAGAGATTTGAATATTTGTGTGTTGTGGATTGATGCTTTGAGATTTTATGTGAGAAGTGTGTGCAAACCTGAAAAGTGTGTGTTGTGTTTTGACAACAAGGTGATGTGAAATTGACATCAGAGTGTAAAGAAGGAAAGTCAGAGTCTAATGTGATAAGGAAATCTAAAGTAGTAACAAATTGAGTCAAGCTATTGGGGATAGAAGTAAAGGTTGTGAAAATTGTGCCTAATTTTAGCTTTTTGTGTTTTAGCAATCGAAAAAAACTGTAAGGGAGGGGCGCTGTTTTCAGGCCAGGCCAGGCCAGGCACACACACACACACACACGCACACACACACACACACACACACACACACACACACACAGGGGGTGGGTAAACCACCGCTCAGTTCACACGGGTGTGATTTTTTTTAAATATTTCAGAGCTCAAGTGATGCAACATGTTTTGGCTTGTAGAATTGCTATTTTCACTACTGTTGTGTGACACTCTTGTATGATGAGGTGGGATGTTAATTTATGGGGGAGAACATTTAAACATTCAGGCCGGGAGCGCGTCTGTGTCGCGTCGATTTGAACCACTTTACCCATCATTTTATGCTTTAACTATTGAAAAAGAGCAGATATACAAACTCACAACGCGGCGCCGTGTGTCGCGCTGCAAGCTGGTAGATCTGCTATTTTTGAAAAATTGTGAACATTTGTGCAAGTCTTTTAATATTTTGACTCGATTCTATGAATGTCTTCTAAATCCTTCTTCTAAATCAGTGGTTGAAAAATCACTTTTTCGTGTCAAGGACCCCCAAAATTACATGTATTTGTCCACAGACCCCCATCTCAAAATATGTTGTTCCAGGGACCCCCCCCCCCCCCCCCCAGATGCAGAGATTTGAGTTACAGAAGTTTGCTTTTAAACGTAATGGGTTAAAAATATGGAGATACAAGGTTTCTGCCCGACAACAGTGATTTGTCACACACACACACACACACACACACACACACACACACACACACACACACACACACACACACACACACACTCTCACACTCAGGGGAGCAGCTTGGAAGTGTGGAGCGTTGCAGTTTTCCAGCAGCTCCAATATACCACAAAAGGAAGCATTATGTTTATGAAACAATAACATCTATAAACCCATTATTTAAGACCCCAAGAAACCTCCTGGCTGCTCGCACCCCCATTTGGCAATGGTGTGCATCAAACACTGTCTCGCACGCGCGCGCAGAGACGCGCACACACACAGCGTTGGGATAACTTAATTTGCCTGCGTTTGGGGAATTCATATAGGCCTGAAAGTTAGAATGAATAAAAAGTTTAAAAATGTCATTGAAATTGACATTTGATATTCTCTCTCTCGCTCTCTCGCACACACACACACACACGCACACACACACAAAGTAAATGTCTACTCAGCAGATTTTGCAGGTACCGTGTATTAACCTTGTGCAGTAGAGAAAGCCCACCCCCCCCCCCCCCCCACCGCCACCACAGTGCACTAATGATTCCTTTGTGTTGACAATGAACCTTGTGCCTACTATTAAAGGACTATCTGTACTATTCAATAGAGCCTGACTCATGCCAGATGTTGGAGTCCGATGCTGATCCCCATTTTGGAGAATAGATCAGTGGTTCTCAAACATTTTCATGTCAAGGACCCCCAGATTAATTATGTAGTTGTCTACGGACCACCCCAAGAAAATGTGTTGCATAGAAATCCCCAACAAGATTTGTGTTGTTAAAGCGTTTCACTTTTAATTGAAAATAGCCAATCTACAAGCTTGCTGGGGACCCCCCTTGAATGCCCTCCAGGACCCCTGGAGGTCCCTGGACCCCACTTTGAGGAAACACCGTCATAGACAGCAACACAAGTCCACTCTGTGGAAGGTGGAATGCAACTTAACCTTGAATTTGTTTATTTGAAAACTTTAGTTACTAATGATTATACTGTATTATTATAAAACATACATTAATCCACTTTAGCCCTATTTTATACCTAGGCTATTTGAAAATAGCCGATCTACAAGCTCCCAACGCGTTATGAGCTTGTAGATCTGCTATTTTCAAACATTTTGTACTTTTACTTTTGGTACTTTAAGTATATTTTCCTGACAATACTTTTGTACTTTTACTCACGTACATTTTGAATTCTGGACTTTTACTTGTAACAGAGTATTTCTACACTGCAGTAGTACAATATTTGAGTACTTTTTCCACCACTGCTCTCGTTCCCATCATACAGCTGTACTGGAGGCCTTCCTATCTCATGTTCGTTCGTTCATTCATTCATTCATTCATTCATTCATTCATTCATTCATTCATTCATTCATTCATAACCTTTATTTAAACTCAGAGTATAATTGAGTCAGGCCCTCATTTGCAATATAGTCGAGATACATACAATACATTAACCATCAGCTATATACATTTACATACAGCAATATTAAAATATAAATCAGAGGACAGAATACAAGAAAAAATTTATATTCAAGAGACTAAAATAAATATTAATTAAAGCAGTTACAATCTAAAACAAAAGTGTTAGAAACCATTGTCTTGAATTGACCTAAAGAGGGCAATGACCTGATTTTTAAAGACTTCTGGAGCTCATTCCAATCCAACGGAGCACTGACAGAGAATGCTCCCTTGCCCTAGCTCTGAGGAAGCAAATGGAACTGTGAACGTCATGAAGTCGCTGGAGCATGTCTGATAGGTACTAGGGTTCACATTCAACAGTGAACAAATATAAGTATATGTTCCCATACAGATGTACTGGAGTGGAGGCCTTGCTATGGCTGCAGGTGAGCAGCCGGTCAGTGCAGCGTTTCTGTCAGACAAACAGCAGGAGTTGTGAAGACAGTCAGTCTGCTTGGCGGACACGCCGTCTGTTGCCAGCGTGGCCAGCTTTAGCTAGGGAAATAAGCAGCTGCGTCTATGAAAACAAGACCAAAAGTAGTTACTATAGGCCACATGACGCAGTGTGAGCTTGTAGAAAATATTGGGGGAAACACATATATATATATATATATTTATGTAGCATTTTAACGCAAGTCTGGTACAGGGTTGGTGGGGATATGTAACATTTTAACGCAAGTCTGGTACAGGGTTGGTGGGGGTGCCAAGGACAAATAGATATTAATTTGACGGTCGTTGACATGAAAACGCTTTAGAACCACTGGTTTTAACAATAAAGCCCCAATCTGGGAACCCATCGTCAAAGAAAAGGGGAAAAACAGTGCCCTCTCTGTTTTGTTTCTTCATCTGTTCTTGGGAGATTAGCAAAGTCCAAATAAGCAACTACACTCTGTAACACGCAAACTACCAATATTTACAAGTAACTTTACAAAAAAAAAAAAAAAACAAGGCAACAGAGGCGTGCGGTATCCTGTGAAACTCATATTCGCCAAACTTCGCCATTTATTGTAGTTCATGATATTGTACAGTATAATGGTAAGGCTGTTAATTCACTCAAGTCTGCCGGCTTGTCTCTCATTGCAACACAAGGGCTTATTTGCATCTACCCCCCAGTGCTCCTGGGTGGAACAAAGTCACAGGGCACTATCTTTTTGTAGGAATGTCACATGTTGCTGTGTTCTATTGATAAGGTGTTTTCAGTCAACAAAGGCCCTTAGGGGCAGAAGCCATTTGGCCACATGCAGATGCTAATTTAATCAAACTGTCTGGACAGGTTGAGTTTGAGTCCGCCTTCAATTGCTTTAAAAGACCATTGAATTTGTATGTACGGGGTGTATTTCCTGGGAGGCCGGCAGGCTGACCGGTTGTTCTGTGGGCTTAGGCCTGTGGGCTTCATACTATGCAATAAACCTGGAAACGCTGATCACCTCAACATCTTTGCCTGTCTGTGTTCCTGATCGCCGGCTACTCTGTTTCTTAACATCTCCTCTCCAAGCAACAAAGTTGAGTAAATAGTTGAACTCATATAGACTCTAAGATACGTCATAAATAGTGGGGGCTCAAATATGGGTACTAATCTACGCCAGGTATTTTTCCTGTGGTGAGTTTTCTATTTAGGCTTACTATGAAGGCAGGATTTTGATTTGTGCGTCGTTTTTGTCAAAGGACTCGGGACCGTGGAAGAGCTGTGTGTTTTTTCCTATTTTTCCTCTTTGATTGCGTTCGACGGACGGAGATTTTTTTGAGGAGCAGAAAGTTCTGTGTTTTGTCAACGGGCGTCTCGATGATCGAGGGAGGAGGACAGACGGGTGGCAACGTGAGGAACCCGCAGACCGCGGCGACGGCGGCTACACTACAACGGCGGTGATGGCGACGACGCGACGCGAGACGGCGGCGCGGGTGCGAGAGATGTCCACGACGGCAGCGGCTGCCTCAACTCATCACATCTGCAAGCCTGGAACCTCGCAGCGCATGGCTGTGCCTGTGACGATACTACGCTACATGGCCTCACAGATGGACCTCTGTGATGTTGGAGAAGAAAAAGTGCGGTGAATCCAGGTCTGGTTCACCGCAGGGGGGAAAAGAGGTGATCCAGTCGTGGATCCAGTCGGACAGTAAAAACTTTTCGTGAACAATAAACAATAGCAGCATGCAGCTGAGCGCCGAGGGAGGTCCGGTGATTTTCGTTCACCCGGGATCAAGGGCTTTCTTGCCTGGCTGTCTGTCCTACAGCGCATCACCCACCAAGGCCATGCAGGGCCAAGGGAGGTGTTGGACCCTTTCAACGTGAACATGCCACACAACGGCAGTAGGTGAGACAAGGACATTCTTTGTGAGAAGGCTACAGAAGCGACATATAGGCTACGAAGAGGTCAATTATTTTAAATTTCAATACCATGTAATAATCAATTGAATGTGTGTATGTTTTTGTTGATTTTTAGGATAATTAGTGTAAAGTTGGCATAAGAGGAATGTTTGATTATGTAAACAAATGTAATTTGAACGAAATGTGTCAGCTGAGGTATATTTGCCAATGAATGTGACGATTATTAGGTTTTTTATGGAGTAAATTCTGGCCTTTCAACCGCATAAGAGTTGACAGCAGCCTGGCCTGGGTCGTCAATGGCTGTACTTGAGAAGTATGGGGACGGATTCAGAGTGCGGGTGCGGACGTCTTATTTTGGGAAACAGAATTTTTAAGTAAATAAACAAATATTTTATCTCACATATCCAAAATTGATGTTGTTTGGGCAGGGTGTAGGACTTTCTATACCTGTTAAATTAAAAGGCCAGGTAATGATTGCATTAATAGATTTGATCTCATATTTTCTAAATTGTCAGGACGATTTGCAAGCCAGTTAATAATTGTTTAGCTTAGGCTAACCAATAAGATGTTAAGTACAAGAAAGTTGTTTCTGATTAAGTTGTGAAAAACTATGTGTTGATAAGTTCATTATTTGGTGATCATTATTGGGAGGTGAAGTAAGCTATTATCAACAATTGTTTGTATGTATTTGTGTATCATTGTAAACCACCATTTCTAGATTATGTACTGGTTATAATTGCGACTACATTAAGAGGGATATTGCAGTGTTAATAGAGGATTCTATGTATTTCTTTGAATGTCTGGTATTGGTGTGGCAACGTTATAGGAAATAATGTTTTTACATTTCAGATAAGAGGAAACTGAGATCTTTCACACTGAATGAGTGATGTGATGTATGAACTGTAACCACATGTACATGTAATCTTGAATCTGTATGTACTATGTCGAACTGTATCTTTCTTCCTTTTATGTTTGTGTTCCACTTATTTACATGAATATGGTTTCACTTTTGTTATTGTGAATATCACAGGTGTCTGTGATATTAGGGAGGAATGCGGTATCCTGTGAAACTCATATTCGCCAAACTTCGCCATTTATTGTAGTTCATGATATTGTACAGTATAATGGTAAGGCTGTTAATTCACTCAAGTCTGCCGGCTTGTCTCTCATTGCAACACAAGGGCTTATTTGCATCTACCCCCCAGTGCTCCTGGGTGGAACAAAGTCACAGGGCACTATCTTTGTGTAGGAATGTCACATGTTGCTGTGTTCTATTGATAAGGTGTTTTCAGTCAACAAAGGCCCTTAGGGGCAGAAGCCATTTGGCCACATGCAGATGCTAATTTAATCAAACTGTCTGGACAGGTTGAGTTTGAGTCCGCCTTCAATTGCTTTAAAAGACCATTGAATTTGTATGTACGGGGTGTATTTCCTGGGAGGCCGGCAGGCTGACCGGTTGTTCTGTGGGCTTAGGCCTGTGGGCTTCATACTATGCAATAAACCTGGAAACGCTGATCACCTCAACATCTTTGCCTGTCTGTGTTCCTGATCGCCGGCTACTCTGTTTCTTAACATCTCCTCTCCAAGCAACAAAGTTGAGTAAATAGTTGAACTCATATAGACTCTAAGATACGTCAGGCGTCAATTGGGTATGGCAAGGTATGGCAGCTGCCATACCTTGGCTACAGGGGGAAAAAATTACTTGAAATAAATTCATCATGCCTGTTGCTAAGGTATGGCAACATGACTGGTGTCTTGCACGCGCGCAAGTCATGTTGCCATACCTTAGCTTGTGCTGAACTGATGCCACTGCATGGCAACACAAGAGCTAAATTGGATCTGAAGTGAGAGGCTTGTGTGTGTGTGTATACACACACACACACACACACACACACACACACACACACACACACACTCTGCCCCGCCGGACCCCCGGGGTCCTCGGGGTCCCTCGTTAGCTGACTGGGACCACTTGTTTCCATTGGGCCGTGGGACGGCGGGAGGTCAATTGCTGCTAAACGAGTGGCGGCGGTTCAGGAGAACCAGCGTGGTGGTAATTAGTTCACTGTTCACTCTGTCCACACCATTAAGTTTTCTGAAAAACCGTCCTACTGAGATGACTCTCTCTCTCCCCGCCCGGGCCTCCGAGGCTTTGCAATTAGTCCAGTGTGCGTGCGTGTGTGTGTGTGTGTGTGTGTGTGTGTGTGTGTGTGTGTGTGTGTGTGTGTGTGTGTGTGTGTGTGTGTGTGTGTGTGTGTGTGTGTGTGTGTGTGTGTGTGTGTGTGTGTGTGTGTGTGTGTGTGTGTGTGTGCGCGCGCGCGCGCGCGCGCGCGCGCGCGCGTGCGTGCGTGAGAAGGATGCTTACTGTCAAGGTAACGAGAACAAACTCATATCTGCCAGGCCAACTATAGTCTATTGACTGTGACTCATGCATACATACTTGACAACCGCCATTTCCCAAAGCAGAACGCCATTTGTTTGATGTTCGAGGAAGTCGCAAGTAGCCTTGGGAAACAACGGTTTCTGAGCCATGTGGCCATAGAGACAGAAGCCTATCTCCTGTTTCTGTAGCGTGAGGCGGCTTAATGTACGAGTAGACATGACTCTAGAACAGTGGTTTTCAACCCTTTTCATCTCAAGGCCCATTATTTATTCGGCATTTGAGCCACGGACCACCATTTGATGAGATGTAGCCTCTCAGACCCAAAACGTTGAATATTTTGTTATTGTTGGATAATATTTTGTCCACAATTCCATGCTATATTGATGTGGTGCAATATTACATTCTATAATTGTGTAGACTTATAAGTAATGATGCTGAGTGCCAAGCAGTGAGGCATTGGGTACAATTATAGTCTCTGCCTGGTATGACACTAGTCAGTTTAGTATATTGTTTAGTATCCACAGTGTAAGGAAAGGGGGAGAAGAGTCCATGGCACGTGTGGCCAGACTGTTGACTCCTGCGATTTGCAAATGCTCCCGTCATACAGTCTGGGGCAACGGAAGTCTTATGATGAGTATGGGATAAAGCGGTGACGCACCCGCTCCCTTGGTGCAGTAGCGATAACAAGTCCTACTGGAAGTCTTCTTTCAATATTTTTGGGGGCGATATTTCGTCTTTCTCTGGTGTTGTTGGTTTTACTTACCATGATGTTTTCAAATGTTTTCTTAAACTATATACACGCATAACAAGAATATGCCGCTCGAATGACTTTGTCTGTGCTAGTGTGCTTCTGTTATGTTTCCAATGGGACTACAGTTCCGTGCAGCCGTGACTACTTGAAGAATTTATTAGAAGTTTGCAATAGAAAAAAGTACAGTTTCATGACAGTACAAATCACTGGTACAAGGTCAACTAAAAGGAGATCCTAGAAAGCAGAGGCTTATTTCCACAGGAACCACACTTTAAGTATCTCATATAACATTGAAAGACAGACGGATAGAACATAGTACTTTATCTAGGATAATATCAGTTTCAAAAGCATAACATCAAAAAAAAAAAAAAAAAAAAAACGGGGGGGGGGGGGGGGGGGGGGGGGGGGTAACCTGACTTTCGCCAGATAGTTGCAGCAGTGCGTAACGCTCTGCCTTACATCTGGGCTCTCTCGGCCAGACTCGATGTAAGGGGCGGGCCATTTTTTTAATTTCTGTAGCAGGTGATTGGATGTGGCCGTTTCTATCACAGTCTGGGAGTGCCAACTCCAACCACTCATATTGGCCTGTCTGCATGACGTTGCACCCAGAATCCGCCTCCTGGGTTTCCACGTGGTCTGCAATCAGGCTCTATTGGCTCAGAGCCGCTCAGAGCCCGCCCATAGCTGCTGCTGATTGGTCCGGCCCGGGACTTTACGAGTGTTATCAACTCTGGCCGAGCAAGCCCAGATGGTAAAGCAGAGCGTTATATACGCAATGCTGCCACCATCTGGCGAAAGTCAGGTAAGGGGGGGGGGGGGGGGGGGGGGGGCATGGGGGCTTAGTCTATTTACAAGTCACGGGTAGCAGCTGTCTGAAGGTGACTTTTCATACCAATTTTGAAGGAGGCTAGGGATTTGCTCTCCTTTAGGGCTTGTGGAAGGGCGTTCCACATGTTGATGGTGTAGCAGGAGAACGAGTTAGAGCCTTGTTTAGTGTTAAATCTACGTTGATGATGATTAGTGGAGCTGCCTCTGGTGTTGTGATTGTGAACATCCTTGACCTTTAAGAAGTAGTTTGTCAGGTACATGGGAATCTTGGAGGTGTAGTGTATCTTGTACACCAGGCCCATTGCAAGATGCTGTACTCTGTCAGCTACTTTGAGCCATCCCACGCTTTCGTGGTGATGATCGGTAAGGTGGGTCTGAGGAGGGAGACCAAGCACAACCCTAATTAGTTTGTTTTGGGCTGTTGGGAGCTTTAACTTTAAGGCAGCTGGGGCGTCGCGATACCAGACAAGGACTCCGTAATCAATGAGGGGCCCAATAAGAGCACCTCCTAGTGTCTTTCGGGATTTAATATTGATCAGCGGGGCAACCCTTTGCAAGAAGCGAATTCGTTGGTTGACTTTATTGATTACCTTGGTGGTCATTTTTTCACTGGATAGGTTAGCCTCCAGGATGCAACCCAGGTAGCAGATTGTGAAGTTCTCAACTACGCTAAGTTTCTGACTAGATCCAAAGAGGATACATTCAGTTTTGCCTAGGTGAATTGATAGTCTGTTGTCATTGAGCCAGGTGCAGATCTTATTAAGTTCACAGTTAAGGGCCTTTTCAACCTGCGATATGTCTCTGCCTGAGACTAGGAGAGCCGAGTCGTCCGCGAACAGAAACAGATTGCAGTCACAAGCAGATGACATGTCGTTTACGTATATTAAGAACAACAGTGGTCCTAGTATACTCCCTTGAGGTACTCTACAGTTTACTGGGAGGGGGGGGGGACAGGGTTCCGTTGACTTCCACCATCTGTTCCCTCCCCACCAAGTAAGAGTGCATCCATCTCACTGCTGTGCTATCAAGACCAATAGCTTTGAGTTTTTCAATCAGAATAGAATGATCGACGGTGTCAAATGCCTTCTGGAGGTCCAGCATGACCATGCCGCAATATTTGCCATCGTGAATTTCACGTTTGATGTAATCATTCAAATAGATGAGGCATGTATCTGTGGAATGGGACTCTCTGAAGCCAGACTGGAACTCGTAGATCAGTTTATTCTCTTCAAGATATTTAGCCACCTGTTCATAGACAATTTTTTCCATTACCTTAGAGATGGAACTAAGGATTGAGATTGGCCTGTAGTTGCCAGGGTCAAGTTTACTGCCTTTTTTGTGCAGGGGGGTTACCTTAGCTAATTTGAAGTCCTGGGGGACATAACCCTGCTTGATAGATAGATTAATAATATGGGTAATGATTGGGCAATGGTGGCAGCTGAGTCTATGAGAAATTTGGGGGCGATTTTGTCGTGGCCAGCGGCCTTGAATTGAGGTAGGGTGCGCAGTTTTTTAAACACTTCATCAGTTGTCACCGTGGCAAGTTTAAAATTGTCTTTGCATACCCCAAGGTTCCTGTAGAATTTCAAGATGTGCCCAACACCAAACAGCCCAGATGGAGCGGGCAGTTTATTGACCAGATTTTTGGCCATGGAGGTGAAGTAGATGTTGAGATTTTTGGCTACATCAAGACTGTCAGTGAGGAGGGTTATGGGAGTTTGGATGGATATGTTGCTGGCTATGGATCTGAGTTTAGCACCACAGCCTAGCTGGGTTTTAAATAGCTTCCATAGATCTCGTGGTTTGTGGATGTTTTCCTCAACTTTCTCATCCAAGTAGTTTTTTTTGGCAGAAAGGATTAAGGAGGTTGTCCGATTTCTCAGTTTATTAGCCTCTAAACGGACTATTTCTAATTTGGCTTCAAGGTGTTTATTGGGGCCTTTTTTGAGTTTGTGATTATATTTGCGCTTCTCAGAGTATTTTTTGTCTCTGAGTTTCATTGATTCACAGATTTCCGAATTCCACCATGGCTGTGAGCGGGCTTTAACCCTGACCCTACGCAAAGGAGCCACTTCGTCTAGGGTAGTGTTGAAAATGGATTTAAAGCCCAGCCAGGCTTCATCGACCTGAGTGCTAGCTAGCAGCTCCCGATGCTTGTCGTTCGGGAGCTGCCGTTCCAGACTCTATATAGCATTCGATGATTGTGGAATAGTTGTCTGGCTACGCAAGACTATGGCACCAGAGTCTGTGTGGTACGTGTGTTTCATGTGGTTGAAAATCAGGGCCCGCTTGGAAAATCTCAAAAGCGATTGACTTTGTGGTCAGATGGCTGGGGCGTGTGCATTTTCATAGCATGCTCATTTTAATGATCAGTCAATTGTTTGCAGTGGCGTAAAGTAACTAAGTACATTTACTCAAGTACTCTTTCGAGGCATAATTACTTTACTGTAGTATTTCCAATTTTTAATACTTTTACTTCTACTTCACTACATCTCAGAGGCAAATATTGTAACTACTCTTACTCCACTACAATAATTAATAAAAGCCATTATTTGGGAGGTCCACTTGCAACCCCCTCATGGGCCACAAGTGGGCTACGGCCCACAGGTTGAGACCCACTCAATCAACGCATCTGTAGACGTGTCCTCCAGGGTAATTAGTGTGTCATTGGTAACACACACACACACACACACACACACACACACACACACACACACACACACACACACACACGCGCAAGAAGGAAAAGCAATAAAGGGTTTTCATTTCCCATGTGTGGTGACTTAAATAAACACAACTGGTTTATGAAGGCTGAGCAACCCCACCACAGAAATGTGTTAATACGTTTGTGTGTTAGAGTGAGTTTGTGTGCGTGTGCGTATGTTTGCATTCGTGCGTGTGCGTGTGTGTGTGTGTGTGTGTGTGTAATTTTATTACTATACGTGTGAGTCCCCACAAGTATAGTAGGCTTTGCGAAATTCTGCAAAGCCTACTATGCTTTTTCTGTTCCTCACAAGATCAATTCCTTTTCCGGCTTAAAAAGATTGTTGCCAAGGGGCACGGTGGTGGAGTGGTTAGCACTTCGCCTCACAGTTAGAAGGTCCTGGGTTCGATTCCCGCTGGGGGAAGCTGTGGGCGCTGGGGGCGTGTTCCTCCATCCGCGTCATCAGCACCCACACCCTAGGTGGGGTTGGCGATAGGGCCTCTCTGTGGTGAGTTTGCATGTTCTCCTCGTGTCTCCTTGGGCATAGGCCCTCACACAAAAAACATGCAGTAGTCCTGGTTTCTATACTACCTCCCCCTAGCCAGCCGGGTGCTCCCCAATGTCCCCTGGTGCGGCAGGGGGAGAGCGGAAACCAGGACTACAGGTTAGGTTAGGTAGTCACCGGGTGAGAAAAATGGGTTGCAAACACTGTGGGATAAAAAAATATTGTTGCTTACAAATAATGCTCATTCAATTAGGAAGTCAATAGTCTTGCAATAGCCAGACAACTATTCCACAATCTCCGAATGCTATATAGAGTCTGGAACTACACCTCTGGACAACCGAGAAAGTTAGCTGTCATCCGTTCGTCATTTCCGTTCACAAAAATAATGTTATTTTCTGATGAAGCAGCAAGCTATGCTTTGATTATTTTGATTTACATTTGCACTAAATGGAAGCGGGGAGGAGGCGTCACATCCGCTTTATACTCGGATCATTTCCAGAGCTTCCGTTGCTCCAGGCTGTATGACAGAAGCATTTGAAAATTGTGGGAGGCAACAGTCTGACTCGCGGGTCTAGGGAGCCTCAACTGTCGGGCACCAGGCACGTGCATACATCAAAGGGGGCTTGAGCCCCTGCCCTTTTACTCGTCTGTAAAAAATGCCCTCTCCAGACCATGCATGCAGTTTTCACTATGGTGAAAGAATTGCAAATGCCCCCTTTCCAAGCCATACCTGAAGGCAGCGTTCAAGAAAATTGCCTTGTCCAAACTCTGCTGAACTTGAATGCAGCATCTTATGTTGAAAGAATTGCCCTCTCTGTGTAGAAATCCATGCCGTACGCCATATCTCCAGTATTGACTTGATTATGCTTAGTTCAGTGTGGTACCGAAAATAGCAGACCTCCAAGCTCATAACGCGTTGCAGCGTCGTGAGCTTTTCACCAAAAGGCCCTTTTAGAAATGTTAGCCCCTGCCTCTCTAACATTCTCTACTGTTGGGAACCTTGACATAACTGGTCCACAGGATCACAACACATTGCCTATAACTAGGGGTGTAACGATATAGTAACTGTATCGAAATATCGTTTTTAACTTAAAAAATCGAAGTATATCGAAATGAAAACAGCTAAAATCGAATCGTATCGTTTTATTTTGTATCGTATCGAATCGGCAGTGCAAAGAATCGATTGTATCGATACTACCTTCTTGTGCATTGTATTTAGCATTTTTAAGAAGAAAAAATTAAAAGGAGGGGTTTAATTACTTTTCCTTTCCATATAGCTACACTGGTCTATCGATAAATGTGTGTAATCTCTGGGTTCATGTCAAGGTTCGGGTTTGTCAATATGCAATGTCCAACATATTTCCCTTAAAAACCTGCACTATCCACACCTTTTACACAGATTTCATTTCTTTGCTAAATAGTTACTATATCGATTTTAAATCAATGAATCGAATCGTATCGTATCGGCATGAATGAACCAATATCGTCCATGTATCGTATCGTCAACCCTGTATCGTGATATGTATCGAATCGCTATTAAAATGTATCGTTACACCCCTACCTATAACCCTAACCCTAGTGACGGATTTGAGATTGTAGATTATTGGCTATTGTATTTCCGCTGCATGACACACAGGTTAAAATGTGTTGGTGTCCTCACAAGTATAGAAATACCAACATGTGTGTGTGTGTGTGTGTGTGTGTGTGTGTGTGTGTGTGTGTGTGTGTGTGTGTGTGTGTGTGTGTGTGTGTGTGTGTGTGTGTGTGTGTGTGTGTGTGTGTGTGTGTGTGTGTGTGTGTGTGTGTGTGTGGGTAAGTGGTGTGAGACAGAGTTAATAGCCCAGTTCCTGTGGCTGCGACCAAGAGATGATGTTACTGAGTCAGTGGAATAACATGGACATGTGTCACCAGCATGGACTCAGCCAACGCTCAACCTTTACTGTTCATGATGTTTACATACATTTTATCGTCGCTGGCTGCCGGAAAACCCTTTTTTTCTCTCCCTTCAATTAAATGCCCTATACTTCGTCGTAGGGGCGTGTCATTCTAAAGTAGTAAAGATACCTTGGTGTTTTGTGAAGTGAAAGTCGTCTGTGGGTTTTAGAAATATTGAACCAATGAAACAAAAGAGCTTGTGTCTAATTAATAACTATACATTGGAGAGATACTGGTCTCTGATTGGTTCGGGGGCAGTGAAGTCCAATCAAACAGAGCGGGGCCGGACCCTTTTTTATATGGCAGATTCGCCTGCTTTCCAGGCTAAGAGAGATATGGAGAGAGGGATAGGAGAGGAAGAGAGTGAACGAGAGAGCTTACGTATTTCACCCAGGCAGTGTTACTGAAACCTTAAACGTACTGGGCGAAGCGTTGTGAGCTTGTCGATCGGCTATTGTTGGCTAGTGCTTCCCCCAGACTATGGATGCTGGGATTCAAGCGCTTAACAAAGATGCCAAGCATATATTTTGATTACCGCAATAATATCATTAATCGCAATCTTTTGATTTTCGTCCCATCCCTAGTGTATTGTGTAGAGTCTCCGGTGCATTGCTGTGGTAATGATCAATACAGTTACTAATAAGAATTAATTGATTCCGTAGGATGAGAGCCGAAAGACGCAGCTTTTGATTGGCTGAAACCGGGTAAACGGGAGGGTCAAACAGCGCTGCGTTACGGCAAAACGGATGACTGCTTGGGACGGATTTGACGAAACATCAAACGTTTGACCTGACTGGGATATCCGCGACAAGGGGGATATGTATTACTATTCTCTCCCTATCGGGGACATAACTCAAACGTCGCTGAAGCTGAACCTGACTTCGAAACACTCGGCATGGCGACTCGCTCGTCTGACTGCTCGCTCGGTGGTGCCTCTCAAGAACTCTTTAGATGCCGCGCCTCCGCCATTTGAACGGTGTTTTAGCAGAGTCACCCATTTACGTCTTGGGTTTTAGAACGACACTTCCACATGTTCCTGGAGTGCAGAAGTGTCCAGATGACCCCCAGATGACCCCTGGTGTACCACCTTCCAGTAATTATTTTTGAAGATTGGTCACATTTGTCCCAAGAAGTCACTATAGGCCGTTTGGGGAGTGAGAGTGTGTTGGTGGTTAACTGCCTACCCCCCCCCCCCCCCCCCCCCCCAACCTTAATCCTAACCCTAATTGCGGTAAAACTATGCATATACCTAAACGTAAAGAGCTAAACGAGGTTGAATTAGAGCTTAAAGAGGTTGAATTAGAAGCCAGAGGTCGCTACTCAAGCTATCGAGGTTGCTGCTCCATCGGGTGTTTTTGAATACTATTGAAGGTGCAACCAATGACCACGCCCCCCTTTTAGAAGGCAGGGCTTTAGAAGCCCTGTCCAAAAAACAAGAGCTCCCTTTTGGGCCTTCATCAGCTTACAGTAAACAGCGTCCTCATTAAGCTCCCGACACATTCCTTATGTCTGCATGCATGCTCCACTGACGTCCTCATGCTGCCTTCTCTGAGCGGTTTTGATTAGTTTAATTTAGCTCTGCGCTGTTTTCACGTCAATCAATCACTTATTTCTTAATTCACTTATTAAACCATAACTGCTGAGGCTCTGTGTGTGTGTGTGTGTGTGTGTGTGTGTGTGTGTGTGTGTGTGTGTGTGTGTGTGTGTGTGTGTGTGTGTGTGTGTGTGTGTGTGTGTGTGTGTGTGTGTGTGTGTGTCCGCACAAGCCTTTCACCATCATGACAATTCTGTTGACAATTCATTGTTGTACATTAATGACGTGATTAACGATTTAATTATGTTTTTTGGCATTGAACATACATTTCTGTTTGCCTTTTAGGCGTCGTAAACAAGAATTTGAACAGCAGCAGATATGGCAAAACAATAATTGATAGAAATGATTATGATGATCATGCAATATAATTGCGATTAGCTCAAATAATTGTGATCAGAGTCAGACGATTTTGTATACCCATTTTTCAATAACTGAAAATACACTCAGCTCAACTATGGGGATTAAGTGGTTACGGTTACGATAATTTATTTTAGTACGGTTAGGGTCAGGTTTTGGTCCATTATCAGGCATATCCAGGTACGGTAGCGTGATACTTTTCAGAAGCACACGGTTTTGCCGGGAGCTCCGGGCCCTGGAGGGAGCAGCAGTAAGTGAGTATCTCCTGAAGCCTTGAGCAGACATTTCAAGTGTCAGACCGCCCTGCATGCTGGGTACTGTAGCTGCGTACTGGCCTGGCCTGAACTGTCGAAAATATGATTTATTGCTTTAGTGAGGAGTAAAAAGACCTGATCTGTTAGACCTTGGAGCGAGAGAGAGAGAGAGAGAGAGAGAGAGAGAGAGAGAGAGAGAGAGAGAGAGAGAGAGAGAGAGAGAGAGAGAGAGAGAGAGAGAGAGCATGGTGTATATAGTAGGGGATCAGAGGCAGGGTAAAAAGAAGAGAAGTAAAGGAAAGGAGGGATGCTGGGATGGAGCCATGGTTGTAACTTTCCATGGGAGGAAAAGAAAGGAGGATGCATGGATGCAAAAGGGAGGACTGGAGGTATGAAGAGGAAGGATGGATGGATGGAGAGAGGGGTGGAGGAATGGATGGCTTCAAAGTTGAATGACAAATCTGAGAACCCATTCGGTAAAAGAAAAAAGGAAAACTAAATGTGTTTTTCTTATATGCTCTGGGGGGCACAACCCTGTTTTTGGGGTTATTCCTACTAACAACAACATTAAATGTTTAAGGCAGTAGTGCTGGCAGATTCTGATTCTGTCCTGAGATATTATGAAATAACTGACGCTGCGCTGAAGCTCTTGGACCTGTAGAGCAGGGGCGTGCAGAGAATGTTAGAGAGGCAGGGGCTTTTGGTGAAAATATATATCGGAAATAGCCGACCTCCAAGCTCACAACGGGTCGCTGCGACGCGTTGTGAGCTTGGAGGTCGACTATTTTCAGTGCTTCACACTGAACTAAACAAGTCAAGAACATAATCAAGTCAATCCTGGAGATGTGGTGTACGGTATGGATTTCTACATTGAGAGGGCAGAAAGGGAGAGGTTGGACAAGGCAACATTGCCTTCAGGTACGGCATGGAAAGAGAGCAACTGTGTTTCTTTCACCATAGTAAAAAAAAACGTTTTTTTTTTGGAGAGGGCACTTTTACAAACTGTTAAAAGGGCAGGGGCTCAAGCCTCAAGCTCCCTTTGATGTATGTGTGCACGTGCCTGCTGTAGAGTCTCCTGGAATGTTGGGAACTGTTATATCAGATGTTAAAAGGTAGTCTGTTACACTATATGTACCCCTGGCTGTACCTTGGTGGTGCAGGGGTAAAGTACCTCCACCTGAGTCTTTGAATCCACAGCAGTACTGGGGGGAGGGAAGCGGGACGGGACATATTTGTCGCTGCGTTACTCCTACGGGGAGCCTGTTAGCGGGCAGTGTTTGGAGGGAGGATTATACATCCTCCCGGTGGGGGCTCCTCACTGGCAGGTGAGCCAGTAGGACACTACAGCAGTGACAATGCAGAAATGTCTGTGGAGGAGAAACTAATTGGCATAACAACGGCATAAGAGTAAAAAGGGGTCAAAACTGAAATGGCAAATATAATTTAGAACAGTGGTTCTCAACCTGTGGGCCGACATGATTGGGAGGGGGGGGGGGGGGGGGGGGTGTCGCTAGTCCCCAGATGACAGTGAAGTTACAATTTAAGGACATGAACTGGTCAAACAAAGGCCAAATTGTCAAATAATATAAGAAAGAGGCAACAATTTTGAAAAAAGACGATCCTGGCTCACAACGCCTCAGCTATTTTCAAAATATTTTTGGAATCGAGCCAAACTAAATGTAGCCTCCATACCCAGGCTTTCTTCTTTTCTTTTTCACCCCAAAAATAAAAACTAAATGTAATGCCTCAACTCCTACAATTTCAAGTGCTTGTCAGGGTGATTCCAAGTGCTTGTCAGGGTGGGTGGGATCCCCAGTTCAAATATTATCATTTTGGGGGGTCACGGCCTGAAAAGGTTGAGAACGACTGATTTAGAAGGAGGGAAAAGTGTAATGGTTATGTTAGAAGCTTTACCCAGGCCAGCTCTCTGGTTGAAGCTGCTGCTTATTTAGTTTCAGTTTCAAGTTTATTCGCCATTTGCATTAAAATTTACATTTGCATCGGAGTTTGTTGTTCACAAGCCACACATTAAAATAAAACAAACACATAAGACAGCGCAGAGTAAGACATGGTAGGCCTACAATAATCAGCATAACGGCTCAGTGCATCAGTTGTAAAAAGGAATAAGAAAAAAGTATGCAACAACCTATAACAAATAAGAACGTTCAATAGTGCTACTTATTCAGGAATCCAACTGCTTCTGGAAAGAAGCTGTTTACCATATTTGAGAAGACGGGCCAGTTCAGAGAGAGAGAGAGAGACGATTCCTTGGTGTTCAATGACAACACAGCCTCTCCCTTCATGCGGTGTGTGTGTTCTCTGGAACACACTCCTTCATGGATGGATGCACGCCACGGCAGGAAGAGAAGCAGGAGGGTGGAGATGAATTCCTGGCTGCATCATAGGTCCACAACGGTGGGAAGATGAAAGTACTGGCTGCATGCAACACACAATCATAAAGGTGCCAACTTATGATGCTACAGATTTAATTTTTGTATTTATTTTTTTAAGCTTTAGACCTCCCAAAACAAACTGATACGTCTACTACTCGGCCTAGAGCCCATGACCCACCTAATTACAACACACAGTTTGGGATGGCTCATGGTAGAAGAGGGAGCGTGTCGATATTGTGACATGCTGTAATATTTGTTCAAAGTTCCATTTGTTCGACGCTGGTGAATGTTAACCTGGTGAAATGCTAACCTGCCGACGCTGGTGAATGCTAACCTGATGAATGTTAACCACTATGCATAAACCTAACCCAAAGCCAAACCCTAACCCTAACCTCAGTAAAACTATGAATAAAACCTAACCCTAACCCTTAGTCGAAATAATGAACCGTAGAAATATCGAGATTTCCCCGGTAGAAGACAGGGTTTATTTAAGATACTCAGAGGGACAGTGCCCTCATACCTGTCTAATCACTTCTCAAAGTGAGTGACACCCACAGCCACAACAGCAGGAGGGAGCACCCATGATCTGGTACCCCCAAATGTAACACAAACATGGTGAGAGTTTCATTCTACTGCTCTGCCTCCACAATGTGGAATGCCCTGACACCATCTATTACAGCATGTGAATCAGGGGTTTCTTTCTAAACTGACCTGAAAAGGCATTTGTACGAAGACCACAAGTGTCATACGCTGCTACCGTTTTTCCCTTTTTCTCCTTTGTAAATATAGCTATTTGTAATTGTGGATGACATGTATGAATATTCCTTGCTCTGTTGATGAATCGTATAGGACCACAATGGAAGTCCCCAGGTCAGGACTTGTTTGTGTTAGCCTTTTAGGCTAAATGTTTTTCTGTACTTCCATGCTGTTTACATTTCTGACTAATAGCAATCAATCAAACAATCAATCAATCAATCAATAAAAAAGGCATATCTAGAACAGGGATATGTTTTTCCTATCATATTTATTTGTGG
Source organism: Nannobrachium achirus (assembly GCF_963921795.1). Classification (NCBI taxonomy): domain Eukaryota; kingdom Metazoa; phylum Chordata; class Actinopteri; order Myctophiformes; family Myctophidae; genus Nannobrachium; species Nannobrachium achirus. Next base: position 14,072,541 of record NC_137829.1, read on the forward strand.
CAAAGAACCCCCCACACCCCCAAAAAAGTTTATTTAGAACCATTTGAGGAAAATGAACCATTCAGTAAATAAAATTGAACCATAAGCAGCTACATTTTTCCTCCCTTTCTTCATACCTTTATTCAGATAGTACGGAGAGAGACAGACACACAGCAAAGGCCGTCGGGCTCTGGAATCTAGCCTGTGACCTTCTGTCAGGCTGCATTAGAGCCTGTACGTGGTACGTGCCTTATAACCACTAGGCCATCGGCACCCCATAGCAGCTGCATTTTAAAGAAGCTTACACGTGTCTGTGTGTGTAGGACAGTGGAAGCGAGAGCCTGGTGTGACAACGGTGGGACGGGTGGCACGCTGTGCCAGCCAGCGCAGGCTGGCAGACAGCGTGGCACCCCTGCTCACAGTCAATCAATCAAAGTGACATGTTGTACAGCCACCCCGCTGTTAAACCCCGGCAATCTGGAAGCTCTAAGTGCCCGTCGTGCCTGCTGAGGATGTGGCGTGCGAGCGGAGAGCAGGGATTGAAGCAAAAGAAAAAAAAACACATCTCACGACTGAAAACGTTTGTTAGGCCGAGGCCCAATCTGTGATTTGTGAAACAGCATGGAAGGAGTCCTGCACACGCATGCATGCACTTACATACCCACACGCACGCACGCACACACACACACACACACACACACACACACACACACACACACACAAACAAACGCACATACTGTGCTGTGTTTCCTAAACAGTCAGCTCAATAAGTGCATGCATGTTCTTGTTTGTAGGTATTCTAACATATTTGTTCATGCTGTTCTGCATTGAAGAAATCACAGATGGAGGCTTTAACCTTTGATTTTACGGAATATTCTAGACCATTAGGCCCACGCCGGTTGTGTGATTTCACATTATCATGTGTCTTCTGCAGACCGGTACGGCCCCAAGCGCTGGGTGCATGGGTGTTTTGCAGACAACCAAAAGTGGAAGAGCCAATCCGCGTCTGTACCTGAGCCCAGACGCTGATTGGCCCTACTCCCACTTTTTGTATTCTGCAAAACGTCCACTCAGTGCTTTGGGCCAGACTGGGGTGGTTCATGGAAGATGCTTAATTTCAGCAATTTAACATGCATTCTATTGCTAGTTTGACACATTCTAATAAAATTGAATCTCATAGGAATGACTAAAATCAGTCATGATGAATTACAACATTAATCCATAACAGTGTTATTGGCATGGACGCGTGGTCAGCCCAGATCACATTTTTGGCCTATCAGGAATGGAATATGATATTTTTTTTAAATGAATCATGACCAGCAAGAAAACGCATTGATCTTTGCGAACCAAATTTGAATGATGGGTGGCCATGAACACTTTTGAGATTTTCATAGTGGGCCCTGATCCAGAAGGCACTAATAATAATAATATCTAAAAGTAAATGCGCTTTTCTATACTCAAAGAAGACACTATACATGTGTGGGTCAGGGGAGAGGAGGGGAAAAAAGAGAACAACCTTGCATAAGCAAATAAGAAAACACGCTAAAGAATGCTGCTGAAGATAATTTAATCCAAGAGCACACAGGCCAGCTGGGACACAATGTTCTGTTTGCTGTTGAACATCATCTGCCTCAAGGCCAGTTTTTTATAATGATACACTGACTTTGAATAATCTACCTTATGAATCATAGTTTTGTGCAGTTTTTGTTATTCATTTATTAATTATTTTATGTGAATCAAAGGACGGCAAGCGCTGTGCTGAGGACAACCTTTCCCCGCGGGGACAATAAACGTTTTATCCTTACCGTCCCCTTTTCTCTTCAAACTAAACCCTATGCACTTCATTGACCATGGGTCTCCCATGGCTCTGTCCTTCCAAATCAGTTTGCTGAAAATAACCCATCTGCAAGCTCTCTGCGAGCCACGTTGCAACTTATAGTATTTCTCAGGGAAAAAAAGAGCAGACCAAGTACTGAACGAAAGGTCAAGTTTACAAAGTACTGAGGGTTTTAAATGGTTAAATGTCTGAAAACACACATTTAACTTGAATCCAATATGTAGTGGGGGTCCCTGCTTCATCCCTCTCTCAGCTAAGTGGTCCTTAGCCGATATACAAGCTTGTATTGTAGATCTGCTATTTTTGAAAAAAGTAGGGTTAGGGTATATCCTTTTAAAAGCGAACATGTAACTCAAATAGTTGCTTCTGGGTGGTCTGGAACAACATATTTTGAGATGGCTAAATACATGTCATTTTGGGGGCCTTGACATGAAAAAGTTTGAGAACCACTGACTTAGGAGAAGGATTTAGAAGACATTCATAGAATCGTGTCAAAGATATTCAAAGACTAGCACAGATGTTCATGATTTTTCTGTGAGCTTGTATATCTGCAGTTTTTTTTTTATAGTTAAAGCATAAAATAATTAATGGTTAAAGTGGTTCAAATCTAAAGCGACACAGATTTGCGTTGAAGACCTCTGGCTTAAGCCTTGCGTTTGACAATACTGCCTTACTGTACATTATATAAATGTCCATGCATGCCTACAGTCATTGTAGCGGCGGCGGAAAGCTAACGATGGCGTGACGCTAAGTGTCTGTGTCAGTGCCATGGTTGCCAGTGGGCTTCTGCTGGCCCAGCACTTTGGAACTGGCGGCATAAGCAGCGTGTGTGTGTGTATGTTGGGTCAAATTGAACACGCAATCCAATGCACACGGCCTCAGGCTGCTCTGTGTGTGTGTGTGTGTGTGTGTGTGTGTGTGTGTGTGTGTGTGTGTGTGTGTGTGTGTGTGTGTGTGTGTGTGTGTGTGTGTGTGTGTGTGTGTGTGTGTGTGTGTGTGTGTGTGTGTGTGTGTGTGTGTGTGTGTGTGTGTGTGTGTGTGTCCTCTGCCTTGCATGTCCTCTCTACTCACTATGACTCAATAGAGCAGTTGGAAACACTACGGTTGTACGCTGATGTAAGCGCTCTGTCCAATCAATGACCGGCATATGTATGTTTGTTTGTTGTTATTGTTTGTGTCAGAATCCTCCTCATCTCCCTGTGGTGGCCTGTCACCGCTCTTCCTAAAGGCCATGTAGCGTTGGACAGGAACTTATGCTATGCTACACACACGCTTGCACGCACGCACGCACGCACGCACGCACGCACGCACGCACGCACGCACACACACACACACACACACACACACACACGTTTTTGCGACCATAGGTTGCAGTTTAGTATGAGAAACGGCACATCTTGTCTCCATCCGGACGTGTCAGGGTTTTTTTTACGGTCTATGGGGTTGACGCTCTGACATCACTTTGATGTCAGGGGAACCACTCTAACAGGATGGGTTTGAAGCTCTGACATCACTGTGATGTCAGGGGAACCACACTAACATAATCCCTTTTATGCCCATACATGGAGTTCCCTAATGTCATCAATATTAAGCCCATATCTAACAGGACTTGAATGCCCATATATGGAGGCCACATCGGCCACATACCACACTAACAGAATCCATATGGCCAAGACAGATGGCCAAGACAACCCATATCTGTGTGGCTGATTCTACAGACAGGGATCTCCATGTATGGGCATAAAAGGGATTGTATGTGTTGTTTGATGTCAGGTGTCATAGACGTCATAGGACTTTCACATAACGAATAACTGAGTAAGCATGTTTGGGCTCTCACAGCATATCTCCATATTATACATGGATCTCTATAGGGGTCTCCATATACGTATGGGTAACTGGTCCGATATCCATCACTGGCCAAGACATGGCGCCCTGAGGCGTCTTACTAGTACTATACTTGTGAGGACATAAACATTTTAGAATGCCAATTTTATGAATGCCATTGATTTTCTTTTTTTACGTTTTTATAGTTTTAACCTTAAAGGAATAGTTCACCCAATTTGTTTTCCCTCAACCCCAGAATAGTGGCCTATAAACTTCAAAACAATTCTCACATTGTAATCACTGAGAGGCATACTGATTGCGACCATAGGTCGCATTTGCTATGAAAACCTGCATCTCTCGTGTCAGTCACGTGCGTCCGTCATGCCTCATGTCACGATACAGTATATGGCCAAGACAGAAAGTTGGTACAACACATGGATCTCCTTATGTGGAGCTGACTATCATCCCCTGTAATCCATATACAGTATGAAGATCACAACACTGACCTCATCAAACCCTTGATAGCCATAGATGGAGAAGACTGGGTCATCACCTAGATCTCCATATCGCTCTTAGGGTGTCTTATATTACTGGTGATCCAGTTTCAAAGACAGTGTTTTAAATAAAGTTGTGCTTGTTAAGATTGGTCTCCTATTAACTTCCAACTAGTCAAATATTGGATTATTGACTCAGGAATGTGACCAAAACCAAATAAAGTCTCCACGTATTCAAAGCTTAAACTAGCCGAGCTACAAGCTTATTATACTGTATTTATAGGGACATTTGGCCCTGACAAGTATAGTAATCCAAGTACGTACACACGCGCACGCACAGAGCTCTAGTAGATGTTTTTTGCACAACTATCAGTGCAATTACAGACGTTTCCCACGGGTTCTTTCAGAGGGCCAGTAAGCTCATATGCTAATGAAGATAAATGGAGGTAATCTCTCTCTCTCTCTCTTCTAAAGATGAGAGAGAGAGAGAGAGAGAGAGAGAGAGAGAGAGAGAGAGAGAGAGAGAGGAGAGAGAGAGAGAGAGAGAGAGCAACAGGGAGTGCCAGGTAGCAAGGGGTTGAAATAAGTTTACCCAGAATCCCTTTACCGTCACCCCTCCTGCTTTTCGCACATCGCTTCAATTAGATCGACCCTTTCCCCCCGCCTCCCCGTTCCTCTGAGTTTGTGTGAGTAATAACTTCCAATCGTATGACTTTTGGAATGTTTGACACATCGGTTAAGAAACGTGGAGTCTGAGATTCACGTTACAAGGAAGCTGATCAATATCTGATCTATCGTTGTTTTCACAGACAGACTAGGCAAGAAGCGCCCCTGTGAGCATGGTGTTATTTTCTTTCCATTTCATTCATTTTCTTCTCTCTAATTTGGAAGATTTCCAAACGGGGAGGCAGGGGAGTGGGGTCGATCTACTTGAAGCGACGTGTGAAAGATAGGCAAGCACCCCACCCACCCAGGTAGACAATATAGCAACACAACAAGTGTTTGCTGTGGTTAGACAATGTGTGTTTGCTCGTTGATGGGCGCATGACACTAATTAACCACTTAAACCCTTCAGTTGACCAGAGGTCCCAGGGGTCTGTACTGTCTGCGTCGCAAACACGTGGCTCCACTCTGTGTGCTTATAGATCAGCTTCTTCCTTCTAAAGGTGGATGATATAGTGGGCTAATAGTAGGGGATATAGTAGGTATACAGTATGTTCTCCTGAAGGTGGTCTGTGTAGGGGGTCATTATATGTTTGGTAGTCTACTCAGACAAAATTGCAGACATGCTGCACTTGCATGCAAGTCTGCATGCAAAATCTCACTTCTTCGTAGATGCTTTGAAGCGACCGGCTCCAGTATGTACAGTATAGGCAGTTCAGCAGGGTCCATTGCTGACATGGTAAATCTGCACCTTTACCGCCATTTCCCAGAAATGGCGATGGATTCCAGTCCGCCCGGGCTTCCATCATGCCACCATCCATACGTTTATAGACAGTCCTCAGAGCTAGTACGGAGCATCTCTCGTGCCAACCTATTCAGGCTGAACTGACGCCACTGAAGCTATTGTTGCGAAACTTGCTATAGCCCCGTAGATTGGCTATTTTTGCAGAATGTTCGCCTATTATGAGTTGTGACATGCCCAGAATGGGGATGCTAGGGTTCATTTGGTTAAAGCAAACAAAACAAAAAGGAGAGATAGGAAGAGCCACCGACTACCGACTTCCTTGTCAAAGAGACAGCCATGACTTGTGGCGGGCTGCGCTGTGTTGGATGTGGTGACAGCTCACTGGAGCCCATCTCTCCCATTAAGCTGTGTGTGTCATCAGTGCTTAATGCTTCAAATGCCCTTAGTTACTAAGTAACTTAAGTACTGTTCTTGAGTACATCTTTTACTTGGCAAATATTGTACTTGTTTTAAGTTGCAAGTGAAGTTACTGTAGCCTGTATTTAAATTATTACAAAAACATGAATAATTACTTTATAATTAATTCGAAAGATGTGTTGTGAGCTCTGCACTTCGCATCAAACACGACACACGTGCATATCTCTTTGTATGGGCCGTTCAGTCCGTGATGTTAGTTTTCTCTATACTGTACATATAGTGTATAGAGTGCCACGATTATATGGACACGGACACATATGGACACAGGCACATATGGACACAGGCACATATGGACACAGACACATATAGACACGGACACATATGGACACGGACACGGACACATATGGACACAGACACGGACACATATGGACATGGACACATATGAACACAGACACGGACACATATGGACACAGATATGGACACATATGGACACAGACACGGACACATATGGACAAAGACACGGACACATATGGACACGGACGGACATACACGCAAAGCCAATCGTAGGAGCGATTAGCACCGCTCAAAAAATGGAAAAAAAATTAATAAAAGTATATCCTTCCACCTGTGATGTTGTGGGAACTGACTGGGCCTCGTCTCTTTCCCGTGAAGCATTGCGTGTCATCGTTGAAGCGGTGTAATGACACAGGCTCATTACACACGCTGTTTACAGATCAGACTGACGCTGTGGTCTAGTGGCAGGAGCGGCGCCCATGGCAACCATCTGCTCCGGAGGACGGACACACACACACACACACACACACACACACACACACACACACACACACACACACACACACACACACACACATAAAGACACTTAGCGCTCCACGGGAGAATGGACGCCAGGCAGGCAGCGTATACCTGAGTCATGATGTTTGTGTACGCTTTGTACGTTTACGGTAAACGGAGTGTGTGTGCTTCTCTGACGAATTATAGGCTACCACAAATAACCCCTAATACTCCCACTAGGCTTCATGGACAGCAGCCATATTGGAAGGAATTTAGCTAGGTCACTTCTTCCTTCCTTCCTTCACAGGTGTTACCAATGATGCTAATTAAGGCTCTGTTCCATTCTGGTCAAACAGCGTGTTGGCTCACTGGAAACACTCTGCTACACCAGTGGGTCTCAAAGTGTGGTCCAGGGACCCTCATGGTTCCAATGAAGGGGGTTCCAAATACAGTAGCCCCTTACGGATGTGTAACTCTAAGAGTGTACAAATGGAACCAAATGGACCCGGTTTAATTTGTATATGCTCTCACTCTCAGAGTCATCGGGGTTCTTGAAGTTTGAGAACCACTGTGCTAAACTAAATGGAACAGAATTTGAATTTGAATAATTGGTAATACTTGTGAAAGAGGCTAATTGACCACTCCTGTAGTTAACTGGACTTGAGTTACAACTCTACTTTGACCACTTTCTTAAATGATATCTTTGCAAAAAAAACAAAAACAAAAAAACTTGTAGATCTTTTCCTCCAGGATACTGATGTTGAGGTTTAAGTGGTTGAGCTCTGATGGGGTTTGGTTATACCAGTTACTGTAATAACTTTCCTTTACAATCCTTATACTATAAATACTTCATTACTATAAATCTCCAAACCTCTGCTGTCCTTCTGTCTGACTGGGTTTTTTCTCCTCTGTGCGTTCAGCAATTGATCTGAACTGGCAAAGGGGCAATGATCATTACCTTGTACAGGACAGACCGACAAACAATATATTTCACTTCTTCCACTATTGAGCTGTTGCATTTTTATGTCATTTTTATGTCACCACATGGAGATTCGGAATTCGGGCTATATGGTACCTACGGTATCGTCGCCATGGTTATAGCTCACCAAGCTATGGGATGAATGGGCTCAGCCAGCTGCCAGACAAACAAACGGGCACTGTTAGATAGAGAAAGAATGCTGCAAACTTAGAAACACCAGCACGCTAACTTTCCAGGAAGAGAAAGGCTGTATTAGGAATCCCCATCGATGATGTCAGGTTAACAATAGAGTTGTGTGGGTGCTCTGGCTTTCTCTCAGGGGGAATTTTGTGCGCACACACACGTTTGTTTGTGTGTGTGTGTGTGTGTGTGTGTGTGTGTGTGTGTGTGTGTGTGTGTGTGTGTGTGTGTGTGTGTGTGTGTGTGTGTGTGTGTGTGTGTGTGTGTGTGTGTGTGTGTGTGTGTGTGTGTGTGTGTGTCAGTGTGTTAGTAAAATGCATACCTGCAGGTCAGAGAAAGGGTATTTTTCATCTCCATGTGTTTTCTCTTGGTGTGTGTAGCCTAGGACTTTGATGCGTGAAGCGCTTTGAGAAGTGTCATCATCATCATCATGATTAATGTGACAACCTCTCATTAATAATAATAATAATAATAAAGCTTTATTTGTATAGCACCTTTCATGACATGAAATGCAGCTCAAAGTGCTTTACAGAGCAGAAAATGAAGCACAGTTACTTAACAGAAAAAATAAAATACACATGAATACAATAAAGCAGAACAATAAAAACATAAAACATTGAAGAACAATTTCAGAACAGTGTGGACGTCAATAGCATCAAAGAGATAAAAAAAATAATTCAGCTAAAAGCAAGAGTAAAGAAATAGGTCTTGAGCTGTGCTTTAAAGCTATCCACAGAGGCTGCCTGTCTTAGGTGTAGTGGGAGTTTATTCCAAACTGTCGGTCCGTAGAAGCAGAAAGCTGCTTCACCATATTTTTTATATTTCATTTTAGGCACATCGAGTAGGTCAGCACTAGAAGACCTGAGTGGGCGGTTTGGAACGTATCTATGCAGGCAGTCATAGAGGTACGAAGGTGCCAGACCATTTAGAGCTTTATAAACAAGTAAAATAATTTTAAAATCAATCCTAAAAACAACCGGGAGCCAGTGTAGCGACGCTAAGACTGGAGTAATATGTTCTCTCATCTTAGCTTTAGTTAAAACTCTGGCTGCCGCATTTTGAACAAGTTGCAAACTGTCAGTTGTTTTCTTTGGCAGACCAGAGAGAAGTGCGTTGCAGTAATCAAGCCGAGAGAAAACAAAAGCGTGGATCAGCGTTTTTGCATCGTCCAATGTTAGATAGGCTCTAATTCGCGGACTTCATGTGATTATTTTAGACACCCGACGAGCAGAATCACTCCTCAAACCCAAGTAGCACAATGCAATTTGTTCACACTCAGAAGCACGCTGCTCGCACGCATGTACAGTACACACTCACGCAGTGGTGTAAAGTAATTAAGTAGATGTACTCAAGTACTGTAATTAAGTACAATTTTATTTTCTTCAGTATTTACAATGTTCAATCCTTTACTTCTACCCCACTACAGAGAAGAGATTTGTGTTGTTAGATTATAGTACATCATTCTTCAACAATCTATACTATACTGGCTGTAGGTTAAACTAGTAAGACGCCTCAGGGCGAGGTCGCTCCATGTCTTGGCCATCTGGCCAGTGATGTATATCGGACCAGTTACCCATATGGAGACCCCTGGTACCCATATATGGAGATCAATGTACTGTATATGGAGATATGCTGTGAGAGCCCAACGGTTATTCTTTATGTGAGAGTCCTATGATGCTTATGGCATCTGACATCATACATACAATCCCTTTTATTCCCATACATGGAGATCCCTGTCTGTAGAACCAGCCACATAGATATGTGCTGTCTTGGCCATCTGTCTTGGTCATATATGGATTGTGTTAGTGTGGATGGCCTCCATATATGGGCATTCCCATATGAAGTCCTGTTAGATATGATCTTGATATTGATGACATCAGGGAACTCCATACATGGGCATAAAAGGGATTCTGTTAGTGTGGATCCCCTGACAGCACATGTGAAGTCAGAGCATGATGTCAGAGCAGCAAACCCATTCTGTTAGAGTGGTTCCCCTGACATCACAGTGATGTCAGAGCGGCAAACCCATAGACCGTTAAAAAAGTGTACACGTCCAGACGGACTCATGATGTGCCGTTTCACATACTGTTGAGAGCTCTGGGGACACCCAAGGGTCATTTCGGTGGTTCAAGTGGCTCCCCAATTGTTTTCTTATTTTCATATCCAGGTCTGTGACTCCGAGAGAGTAGAAGTGGACTATTTGGTTCCTATGGCAAGAAAAGCAGTATAGATGCACTCACTCTCCTGCACTTCCAAAAGTATAACTACACACCTGGATGTGATCGCAGCACAATGCCAGTTCCCAGCTGGTCCTGGAGCTGTATCTTTAGGGCTGTAAAGTATGGAGTGGTTAATATATGGCTTGTATAATAATAAATCTCCAAAGCAACTACTAAAGTTTTCAAATAATTGTAGTGGAGTAAGAAGTAGCCTCTGAGATGTAGTGGAGTAGAAGTTAAAGTATACTGAAATGTGTAAATTGTACTTAAGTACAGTAAATGGGTACCTGTACTTTCCACCACTGGCTGGCCAGAGGTTTCCTAGCGGAACTCCAGACCCACGATGATGACAGACATTTATTCCACATTAGGGCAGTTTATAATTCCACACAGAGACCTTAAACTCTAAAGACATTAGTGAAAGGTTTTGCTTTGTCGACTTCAAATAAACAGCCTCCGCTTACTGAACCGCTTTATACCTGCGTAAACTAAGTTACATTTACTCAAGTACTACTTAAGAACAATTTTGAAGTACTTTCACTTTACTTGAGTATGTCCATTTTATATGCTTTATACCAGTTGTTCTCAAACGTTTTGATGTCAAGGACCCTCACATTTAGGCCTATATGTATTTGGCCACGGACCCCCATATGAAAATATTTTGTGCCAGGGACCCCCAGAAGAGAAGATATGTTAAAGTTAAAGTAAAAAATACTCAAAAATGTTATTAATACTTTCAAGATTAAAAAAGCTATAAATCAAAAAGTAACTGTGAGCTTGTATATCTACTATTTTTTTATAACCAACGTATCAGTGGATAAAGTGGTTAAAAATGGTTGTAATGCTGTATTAACACATTTTTAGGCCTATTTGCAGCTTTAGTTACAAGGTACTTTGCGGATTTACTTTATCTATACTATAATTTTGCGAATGTCTGTCTGACTGAGTGAGTGAGTGAGTGAGTGTCTGTCTGTCCCAGCGTTTCTCCTCGGTGGCTGGAGCAATTGCTCTGAAATCGCATCACCATCACCATATGAACACACCTGACATAACTGTGAAGCCCGTTTGTCACTTTCACAAATCGTATGCTGTATATTAGCATTTTAATGGTGTATCTATATCTATTTAGCCTACAGTACCTTTTGTGACCACACATGTTAAGGGAGGGGCGCTGTTGTTCAGGCCATGCACAATCACACACAAACCCACACACACACACACACACACACACACACACACACGGGGGGGGGGGGGGGGGGGGTGTGCAGGCAGGCGGGCGGGGGGGGGGGGGGTGGTTCTGGCCCTGTTACAGATGATGTCACAAATCGTATGCTATATATTAGCATTTTTATGGTGTATCTATATCTATTTAGCCTACAGTACCTTTTGTGACCACACATGTTAAGGGAGGGGCGCTGTTGTTCAGGCCATGCACAATCACACACAAACCCACACACACACACACACACACACACACACACACACACACACACACACACACACGGGGGGGGGGGGGGTGCAGGCAGGCGGGCGGGGGGGGGGGGGGGTTCTGGCCCTGTTACAGATGATGTCCAAAAATCATGCAGATCGGTACACAGTATCTCTGTAGCCGTTAAATGGAACGGGTATTTCTTACATTGATGCTCCTACATATTAGCATGCAAGCACCAGTTAAAGTTACTTTCCATCCCTCATATACTGTGTGCACAGTGCACATCCCATAACCCACACACTGCACATCATTTCGGAGCTCATATCTTTGAACGGGTAAGGGCTAGTTAATACAAAACATACATTAAACATTTAAGCCACTTATTTAATTCAGTGCTCTCTGAGGAGACACTTGGGAGTACAGGGGTGCCCCAAGGAACAGTTAGCTCCTCCTTTCTTTTTACTTTGTACACAGACGATCGTGTCAGTTCTCATCCTAATCAATTTGTTATCAAGTTTTCAGATGACACCGTGATACTCAGTCTGCTCAAGAGTGATTCTAACATCCTCAGCCATACATCTGGAGTAGACAGATTCATAGATTCATTTATTTTCAGATGATGTTGATCACAGCGATCAACATCATCTGAAAATAAATGTAAATAAAACAGAGGAGGTCATAGAAGGCCCCAGGTCCATAGGAGACCACAGCATGATTAGTGTTCACGACTATCTAAGATACATCAGCGTCTACACTTTCTTCAAAGACTTAGGCTTTTTGGAGTCAGTGTAAATATTACGTATGGGGGCTAGTATTGAATCCCTCCTGAGGTATGATATGTCTAGTTGGTTTGGTAACCTGACTGTTAAATACAAGTCTCAAATAGCTAGGCTGGCAAGTATGGCAGGGAAGATCATGGGTAAATTTCTCCTATGGGAGCCAAATAAAGCTGAACCTTGAACCTTAATTTTAGCTCGGCTATTCGAAAATAGCAGAGCTTGTAGATCTACAATTCTTTTGAAAGATTTGGTCAAAAAAATGAAACAAACAAACTTCAAAATGTAGGACATTCTAAGACTAATATAATCAAATCTTTGCTGTCAAAATTAACACTGCATTAAGACTAAGACTAAAATATATTTTGTATTTTGATATTTAGTCGGCTAACAGTAAAACAATTTCAGAAGACTATAAGACAAAAATTAAATGTGTGTTATTCAAAAGCCTAAATCAGAATGTGCTGTAAAAAATGAACTCTGAACACTAACTGTCATCAGGAAGTGAGCTTGAGCTTACCTGTTTGTACAGGTTACCATGGAGACGTGGATCAAGCCCCAGGGGGGTCCAGGGGAAAAATCCGCCTAAAATGTATGCCCAAATTGGAACAGTTGTGGACACAAAACTACAATGATTGTGGCTACTCTTGACCCACCAAATGTCAGCTAACCCCTGAAAATTCACAAATGCAGGGTAAAACATCACATTTCTCTAACCAAATTGTCCTGCTGTGATCATTTACCTAGGAAAAGATGATTGCAAAAGACCTCCGCCTATGGAAATCTTGCCTTCTGAATAGTGAATGAGCTTCTAGACCTCATTGAAAACATATATAGTGAATAGAGAAATTGTTCACCAAGGTGTCATCAATTGATAGGCAAAATTGTATGAATATATTCCAAACTATGTAAACTCTACAGATGTTTTAGTGAGAGTAGTGCTGTAATATTAGTAATGTTAAAGTATAGGGTGAAAAATGATAAAAACGAGTAACAATAAGTAGTAATAATACTGTAATATGAGTAATGAATAGGTGAAAAGTACAATGCCAGCTGATTACGATGCTGTAGGACCACTGTAACCATAATCAACAAAGAAATTGTAGTTTGATTTGGTTTCTATTGATCTATTGACATTTATTGACAGCTGTTCAGAGGTCAACACCCTTTGCCCCCGCCGGCGGGGGCAATGGGGTTCAAGAGGTTAAGTAAAAAGTCAGAGTAGTTCCTCCACCGCTGGTTTTCACCACTCTAGCCAGAGGTTTCCTATAGCAGAGCTCCAGACTCACGACAGACATTTATTCCTCATTAGCACAGTTTATAATTCCACACAAAGACCTTATACCTCGAAAGACATGTCAGCGGGGGAAGAAGTACTCCTATTCATTACTTATTAAGTAAAAGTAGCAATAGACATAGAGGTATGTGCGTGACATCGCCATCATCATACCCGGAAATGATGCGGGAACAAGTACGAAAATGTACAACATTTGCCTCTGAGATGGAGAGGAGGAGAAGCCTTAAAGTGTTGAAAAGTGGACATAAGTAAACTAAAAGCACCTTCAAGTAGCCTAAATGTACTTAGTTACTTGACACCACTGCATTCGTGATAGATTTTTGTTTGTGGACTCACATGGACTTCAAATAAACACAACCCTTTTGCGTCTGAAGCGCTTTGGACCTGCATGTGTACGTAGTCAACCTCCCTCCTGGGTGTGAAGAGGTTTGAGAACAACTGCTCTATTAATCCTAATGCCATGTCCTACTGTACATGTTTCTCACAGATGGAGCGACCGCACACCCCGGTTGGCCGTGTGTGTGTGTGTGTGTGTGTGTGTGTGTGTGTGTGTGTGTGTGTGTGTGTGTGTGTGTGTGTGTGTGTGTGTGTGTGTGTGTGTGTGTGTGTGTGTGTGTGTGTGTGTGTGTGTGTGTGTGTGTGTGTGTGTGTGCGTGCGTGTGCGTGCCCCGAGACGTGTTCTCCCAGGGTGAAATGTAACGTGTGTGTTGAAATAATCATGTTAATGTCATATAATTGGTACATGTGTGACGCTGGTTAGTGTCAGTTGCTACAGTGGCGCTCTGTGTGTGTGTGTGTGTGTGTGTGTGTGTGTGTGTGTGTGTGTGTGTGTGTGTGTGTGTGTGTGTGTGTGTGTGTGTGTGTGTGTGTGTGTGTGTGTGTGTGTGTGTGTGTGTGTGTGTGTGTGTGTGTGTGTCACTGAGGCAGGTCTGCCGAGAAATGTGATTAATGAAGGAGGAACACCTAATTTACTGACTTTGGCAGGGAGCAGGCACTGTGTGTGTGTGTGTGTGTGTGTGTGTGTGTGTGTGTGTGTGTGTGTGTGTGTGTGTGTGTGTGTGTGTGTGTGTGTGTGTGTGTGTGTGTGTGTGTGTGTGTGTGTGTGTGTGTGTGTGTGTGTGTGTGTGTGTGTGTGTGTGTGCGCGAGCGTGCAAATACGCATGGCTAGCCAAAGTGCACGTGCGCAGCAAGTAAACATATGTCTGTAAGAACACACTTCGCCCATTTGCATGTGTTTGAATATGTGTCTAAACACACATTCTGTTTGTGTACTGTTATGCGTGTGTGTGTGTGTGTGGATGCAAAAGTGTGACTCTAGGCCAGACTGTACAGATGCAGCCAATGAGAGACAATCAGTGATCCACCGGCCAATTAGGTGGTATTATGAAAGTCGTGTGACATGAGACACGCCCCCTCTCTCTCTCTCTCTCTCTCCATCTTTCTCAATCACACACGCGCACGCACGCACGCACGCGCGCACACACACGCGCACACACACACACACACACACACACACACACACACACACACACACACACACACACACACACACACACACACACACACACACACACACACACACACACATTCATAACTGTGGACTGCATTCCATCATCTGTATAATTGAGGTGGTTTTTTCTTGAATATTTTATTGTGTGTGTGTGTGTGTGTGTGCGTGTGCGTGTGCGTGTGCGCGCGTGTGCGTGTGCGCGTGTGCGTGCGCGTGTGCGTGTGCGCGTGCAGATGCACGTGCAGAGCAAATACATGTTACTGTCTTTTAACCGCCCCAAACAAATCCATCCCTGCCTATACTCACACACACCTGTAAATCCCTCTCTGTTTCTCTCTCTCCCTGTCTCTCTCTCTCTCACACACACACACGCACACACGCGCACACACACACACGCACACACACATTCCTCCATGGACGCACAAAAGAAAATCCCCAAAACAACAGCCAAAAAAATTATGAACCCCACAAGCCAAAAACATTTTAACAGAACATTGTCGCTGTCGGACAGAAACCTTGCTTCTCCGTATTTCAACTACTCATGTTTGTTTGTTTTTTCCAGTTTCACACAAAAGTAACGAAAATGTACAAGCTCACAACACAGTGCATCGCAATGTGTTTTGATCATGTAGATCTACTGTTTTCACTGTATACATTTTAGTTTATCTATCTATAAATGCGAGAAGTCTCTGCGTGTGTCTGTGTGTCTGTCTGCGTGTCTGTAATCCGCGTATCTCGAGAACCGTTCGTCCCACCGGCTTCAGATTCGGCACGCGCGTTCCCCGCCGCGGCACGGAGTGCAGTGCCGGGCCTCGACCCGACCCGACGCGCGGTTTTCCCTAACCGGCGCGAAACGTTCGGAATCTCCTTATGCGGGCTGATTGTTGACATCAGGCTGTTCCGGAGGAAATCGGCATCGGCGCAAGCGCTGACTCATTGTGACATCACTTCATAAAAGGCTCTGACATCACGTACGCCACATGAGTCAACAAAAAATCTCTGTGCGTGTGTATGTATGTATGTAATCCGCGTATCTCGAGAACCGTTCGTCCCACCGGCACACGCGTTCTCCATATATGGGAATAAAATGAATGCCCGTATGCGGAGCTGATGTCTGACATCAGAGTTTTCCGCAACCGGTACTGTGTGT
The DNA here is from genome assembly GCF_963921795.1 of Nannobrachium achirus. Taxonomy (NCBI): domain Eukaryota; kingdom Metazoa; phylum Chordata; class Actinopteri; order Myctophiformes; family Myctophidae; genus Nannobrachium; species Nannobrachium achirus. The sequence continues at coordinate 14,088,835 of NC_137829.1, forward strand.
GCAGAGATCTTCATATATGGGCAAAAAAGCGACAGAGATCTCATATATGGGCATAAAATGGACACAGATAAACAGATATCTCCATATATGGCATATATGGGCATACAATGGACGCAGAATCACAAAGATCTCCATATACGGGCATAAAAGGGACACAGACAGACAGATACAGAGATCTCCATATATGGGCATAAAATGGACGCAGATAGACAGATATCTCCATATATGGGCATATATGGGCATAAAATGGACCCAGAACTATAACTGCAGTGATCTCCATATATGGACATAAAATGGACGCCGACAGACAGACAGACAGATACAGATATCTCCATATATGGGCATAAATGGACACAGGCAGACAGATGGTCAAAACGGGTCCTATGAAAACAGGTATAATGGGGTTTGCATTAAAGGGCGGGGCATTCATTCCCTATTTACATTGTTCCGAGTTGGCCAGGTCGCCGACTAGACGCTGGGCCGCCCGAAGGATGGACGCAGATAAACAGATATCTCCATATATGGCATATATGGGCATACAATGGACGCAGAATCACAAAGATCTCCATATACGCAGGACGCAGATAAACAGATATCTCCATATATGGCATATAATATGGGCATACAATGGACGCAGAATCACAAAGATCTCCCTATACGGGCATAAAAGGGACACAGACAGACAGATACAGAGATCTCCATATATGGGCATAAAATGGACGCAGATAGACAGATATCTCCATATATGGGCATATATGGGCATAAAATGGACCCAGAACTATAACTGCAGTGATCTCCATATATGGACATAAAATGGACGCCGACAGACAGACAGACAGATAGATACAGATATCTCCATATATGGGCATAAATGGACACAGGCAGATGGTCAAAACGGGTCCTATGAAAACAGGTATAATGTGGTTTGCATTAAAGGGCGGGGCATTCATTCCCTATTTACATTGTTCCGAGTTGGCCAGGTCGCCGACTAGACGGGCGGCCCAGCTTCTAGTAATACTAATGGGGGAAAAAATGTGCACTTACTGTACGAGGTTTTCACGGCGACAATTTTGACGACAAACGTCTCATTAAAAATGCTTTTATGCAAACGACGTTCACAAGTCATTCTACAGGAGATGATGATGAAGCTGTGGCTTCTTCCAAAAGCTGTCATCAGGGTGGGCTTCCTGGCCCCCCGCACGCAGTCCTCAACCTGTGTGTGTGTGTGTGTGTGTGTGTGTGTGTGTGTGTGTGTGTGTGTGTGTGTGTGTGTGTGTGTGTGTGTGTGTGTGTGTGTGTGTGTGTGTGTGTGTGTGTGTGTGTGGCGCTAATCCTACAGCAGATGGAGAGAGAGTGAGAGCGGTATCCAAGACGTTACTGGCAGTCGTGATGAGACACAATGAAGAGACAGAAAGGCAGACTGCATGAACAGACAGACAGATCTATTCCAGAGACGATAGATGGAGGGTGAGACACGATTTATCACATCTGCGTATGACAGAGCAAGAATTCTTCAGCCGTGGAAGTCTGGAAGATGATTCTTTACTTAGGTAGAAGAAGCCACAATGTAGAAATAGGATTGTAATTTAGGCATTTAGCAGACACCCTTATCCAGAGGGACTTACAATGTAAGCGAGGCAAGCACATGATCAAAAAGTCATTGTACATTGAAAGGTATAGAGACATAACTAAATTAACCAGCTCTCTAAATTATATTTTACGTTTTTATTAACCTAAATTTTTTATCCCACGATTCTGTAACCCATTTTTCACCCGGTGTCAATTATCTAATGTAATCCTGGGCGCTACTCTCCCACTGCCAACCCGGGGAGACAACGGAATGACCCCATGCTTCCCTCTATGCATGTCCAAGTTGCTTCTTTTCACCTCCCCGGTTGGACGTAGCTTGTGGAAGGAACACGTTATTCCAACCAGTTCCTTTCCCCTCCATCAGGTGCCCCGGCTGTCCAGGGGGAGGCAGTATAGAGACCAGGATTACTGCATGTTGTTTTGTGAGGGTACCCACTACCTACTCAAGGAGACACGGGGAGAACATGCAAACTATACACAGACTGGCCCTTTTGCCAACCCCACCTAGGATATGGGCACTGGTGACGCGGAGGAGAGAACACGCCCCCAGCGCCCACAGCGTGCCCAGCGGGAATCGAACCCAGGACCTTCGAGCTGTGATGCGACAGCGCTACCGACTGCGCCACCGTGCCCCCACATTTTAACCTTTGCATAAGACTGCATGGTCATCAAGTGCCAGGTCAAGTGCTACGGGCTAAGGTGAAGTCTGAAGAGGTGAGTCTTCAGATTTAGCCGGAAAATTGGGATCAAGTCTGCAGTTCTGACTGCAATGGGGAGTTCGTTCCACAGTTTGGCAGCCAGAAGGGAGAGGAGTCTGGGACGTGTGGAGCGTCGTCCCGGATGTTTTAGGGAAGGTTCTGACAGCTTCCCTGTGTTTGCTGATCTGAGTGAGTGGGAGGGGTTTATACTTTATAGGGTTGGATCAGGGTGATCATAAAAGTCCTTTATTAAAACTTTTACTTGAGTGAAATTGGCATCAAAATAGTATTCATTATACAGGATGTCCCATTTCACAAGTGTTTTCAGACACTGCCTCAGATGCAGTTGGATAGGAGGGAAGTATTGAAAAATCGACATGCTCGGGTAAAGTAAAAAATCCCTCAAAATGTACTCAACTACAGTACTTTCTACCAGTGGGAAAGAGAGATCCAGAGATAACAGACAGAGGTTGAGACATCATCCTTGTTATGATTTATGACATGTGTGCAGCAGTGTTGCCAGATTTAGTGAGAGAAATAAGCAACCAGGTCTATGAAAACAAACCCAAAAGAGGAGTCTATAGGCCACATGAGCACTTTAAACCTGTGTAGAGTATTTGAACATAGCTGATCTACAAGCTCAAAACGCGTTGCAGTGCAACACGTTGTGAGCTTGTAGATCTAATATTTAAAAAAAGACATCTTGGGGAAAGAAAATATATATTATATATATATATATATATATTGGATATTCCTGAAACATTTCAACAACACAAATCCTGTAATGAGGGTCCCTGGCATAAACTGTTTTCAGATGGGGGTCCGCGGAGTCGCGGACAAACCCTTGTGAATTTGGGAAAACATTTGAGAACCACTGGTTTAAACAACATTTAGGAAACACACCCAAAATAAGCAACCAACTTTACAAACAAGACCGAAAAAAGCGCAACGCACAACTACCAATATTTACAAGCTATTTTACAGAAAAACAAATCCAAAGTCGCTTATAATAAGTGGACTTGGCAACGGTGTTGTGGAGATGACAGACAGAGCAAGTATTCTTTGTGGTCAGAACTCCTCCCGGAGAACACAATACTTGTACTGACTGCTCCTAATGGTTCCATTAAGTGTTCATGGTGATGTCACAAGGCCGTGGAAAATGAGTTTGTAATTACAGTCTGTTAAGACACATAGTTGACAGACAAACTGTTTCGGGGGCCTTTCCAAGTTTACTGTTCACATTTCACAATAGCCAGTTGTTTTCTTGTTTCCTATTTACGTCTCCATGAAGGAAGGCACTGGAGCCAACTCGGTGTCAATACGATGTCAATACATACATACACGTCGTTGTCAGCTGGAAACCTTGTATGTCCAAAACCGTTCGTTTTGTATTTATCCTTTTAAAAATGATTTAAAATAGTGAAAATAGCTGATCTGCTTGTAGATCGGCTATTTTCACTAGTTTTGTGCGACAGTCCTATATGATGAAGCAGGGCTTTAATTTACGAAAAAACATACACATTTGAAACTTGGAGATACAAGGTTTCTGTCTGACAGCGACGATATCTTCGTCCTGATCTGACAAAGATGTATCGACATCGAAATGTTGTCACTTTATTTGCCTGTACCTTGAAAATAAAAAAGGCTTAAAGGACAACTTTTTTTTTACAACAAGGGTTCATATTTTAGATTGTAATTGAAGAAAATAAAAGATGAGTGTTAAAATGTTTTCATTTACTCCTTTCTATCGTTTTAGAGATTTTTGATTTCAGTGGCTGGGGGCATGCGTACAAGTGGCTAAATATGTATTTTTAGACACAATAAGCCCATTCCCAAGATGCACCACAATCTTTCATGGGCAGATGTGACTTATGGGGGCTGGTAGTGTTACTGTAAATCGCTGGCTTTTTGTGTCTAAAAAGACACGCTAAACATACTAAAACGATAGGACAAAGTAAATGAAAACATATTAACACTCACCTTTTCTTTTCTCTAATTACAATCTAAAATATGAACCCTTTATTGTAAAAAAAACTAAGTTGTCCTTTAAACAGTCTGTGTTTGCTTCAGTGCTTTCCTTCTACATTCTACATATTCCAGTCCCGCTCCTGAGATGCACCGGAATAGCCTAAACCTGGCTTGAGGCGCAGTGGAAACCCTTCGTGCCTATAAACTGTACTTATCCGCCATGACACATAGCTGATGTACATCCTCACTATAGATCTTTTCATTTATTTTTTATTTTTAATGTTTTTGTTAAAAAAAGATGTGAGGGCCATGTGTATAACAACCCACGAACCTTTAGTTTTGAACATTTCCCCCAAATTAAGAACAATCAGGTTGATGTGGCTAACACATGTTATGATTAAATGATTAAATTGTGTTAAATATCAACAAACAGTTCAAATTTCACAATTCTAATCCAATCTGACCCGAAGCAGATATAAAACATATCCACACCGGACATGAAAAATGACATATTAAAATCCCCCCTCCCTCCAGTAAATCCAACCCTGATCATAATGAGAAAGCATCGCTGTTTTAAGTGTTTATAACCGGTTGTTTTTTGGTCGATCTTTAATTAAACATAGCACTGAACGTGTCACTGGGTTTGTTGATTTACGAGTAAATTGCTCCGTGTCTGCAGTACCAATGAGGTTCGTCAAATGGTTCACACACTGTAATAAGGGGAACACATGTGCGCGTGTGACAGTCGGTATGAGTGCTTTGCATTCTTGTGTGCGCTGCCTGTCCCTGCGTCAAAAACCTCAACGCCATCAAGAGAGCCCAAATGTCTCTAATAGCCCTGTGTGATGGTTGGCCTTGTTTAGCTTGCCTCCAGTAAACCACACCCCCCTCCGCACCCACAGACCTGTTTACTCCTCTAGCAGATTGACCCCCCTCCACCCGGACGCCTGCCTGCCTCGCCCCCCTCTGCGTGATTCACCGCCAGGCACGTGCACACATAGACATCAAAGGGGGCTTGAACCCCTGCCCTTTTATCCGTCTGTAAAAAAAAGTGCCTTCTCCAGACCATGAATACAGTTTTTACTATGGTGAAAGTGATGCAAATGCCCTCTTTCTGTGCCATACCCGAAGGCAGTATTCAGTGTGCTACCACGCACCGAAAATAGCCGACCTCCAAGCTCACAATGTGAGCTTGGAAGTCTGCTATTTTCGATATTTCCACCAAAAGGCCCCTTTAGAAATGTCAGCCCCTGCCTCTCTAACATTCTCTGCACGTCCCTGTTCATCGCCATCTTCCTGTCGCAGTTGCACGGCACGCGCTCTGTGAGGAGACGCGTCATGTATGAGCATGGAAGACATGGGGATGACGAGAGAGAGAGAGAGCGAGAGAGAGAGAGAGAGAGAGAGAGAGAGAGAGAGAGAGAGAGAGAGAGAGAGAGATGGGGGGGGGGGGGACAGAGTGAGTGGGGGAAGGAAGGAAAGAAAGAAAACGGAGAAAGAGAAAATAACTAATTGAAAAGAAAAAAGAAAGATTGTGAGAGAAGTAGAGATAATGAGAGGAAATAACATAATTAAAGGAAGCAGAGAACTAGAAAGAAAGAAAGAAAGAAAGAAAGAAAGAAAGAAAGAAAGAAAGAAAGAAAGAAAGAAAAAGAAAGAGGGAGAAAAATAAGAAAGATATAGGCAGAGAGATAGTCATGAGAGAGAGAGAGAGAGAGAGAGAGAGAGAGAGAGAGAGAGAGAGAGAGAGAGAGAGAGAGAGAGAGAGGCCCACGGGGCGTCTGGACCACAACCAACCCTGTCACATAGAATTCTCTCCCTCTCCCTCTCTCTCTCTCTCTCTCTCTCTCTCTCTCTATCTCTCTGTCTCTCTATCTCTCTGTCTCTCTATCTCTCTGTCTCTCTGTCTCTCTCTGGATGAAGAATTAGTCAGACAGTCACCAACAGTCGCTGCCAAAGCCGGACAGAAATACGCTTAAATATGTCTTCAAATAGCGGAGCAGTTTGACAGGCTGACAAGAGTTTTATTTGGCAAAAGCAGAATTGTCAAAAAGAGGACTGGTCTTCTTGGAAGATAATAGCACATTAATGCATTCCTTGCTGACATCCATGACATGCACTGCGGCTACCATTCTTGTATTATGTTCTGAGTTCTGACGCTTCTGTTTTCAGTTGGAATTTTTAAATCAAAACTTTTACGGAAGGAATGTCGAGGGCGTCGGAGCTTTCTATCGCCCAAAAGCAGAAAACTTTTGAGATGATTCCATCTGCGGGACAGTGAAATGTGATTTATTTTATTCTCTTCGTATTCTTCCAGAGTGTGAACCGTGTCGTTAACTTGTGTGATTGTGTCAATGGTACCACCCTTATAGCGTGAGGTATATGGTCCATGCTAAGGTAGCATATGGCTAAACCAATACTGAGTTAGTTTGGCTCAGATGGCCCTTATGGGTCCATTTATTTGGTTCCATTTTCACTCCCTCCGAGCCAAAGAATTATGTGACTGTGTCGCCGCCCTCAGCATAAGCTCAGTCAAAGCTTTAATAGCATACATCCAGTGGTTTAACGTAAGAACAAGTACAGCCTACTCAAGGTATTTTTTACTTTGTCAATTTGTTTCGAATTTTCAATATTTTTACTTCTACTTCACTACATCTCAGAGGCAAATATGGTACTTTTTACTTAAGTTACTCATGACTTTGTAGAGTTTGATTGTTATTACAAAATATGGATTAACCACACCAAGCCTTATGCATACTTAGGCTATTTGAAAATAGACGATCTACAAGCTCTGAGCTTGTAGATCTGCTATTCTCATTTTTGGAAATTTGTGAAATGAGACATTCTGCCAAATTAGTACTTTTACTTCCAGTAGGCCGCCTACTTAAATATATTTTAATGTGAATATGATGTAAATGTTGAATACGAGACATTTATTTGTAACAGAGAATAGTTACATGCTGCACCAGAAATGCTTTGTGTATATATCTACACATCTTTCTTTTCCCCCGTCATTGCCCTTACTCCCTGTCTCCCATCCTCCTTTTTCTATTCTCCCTCTTTCTGGAAACAACAAAAATGAGGATCTTCCGCATATACAATGTTGTTTTAAACCTGTAAATTGTGACAATTGTGATAATTCAGAACTCTGAGTCTTCAAATTGAACCAAAATGGACAGGCACAGCGTTGTGCTCCAATTAACGCTTTTTTTTTTTTTCTTTTTTCTTTTCTTTTTTTTTTTTTTATCCCACGATTTTGTAACCCATTTTCACCCAGTGCCAATAATTGCCTATGTAATCCTGGGCTCTGCGCCTGGGGAGACAACGGACAAACCTCATGCTTCCTTCAATGCATGGGTAGTCCAAGTTGTTTCATTTCACCTGACAGGGGGGATTTCCCTGGGATGGACGTAGCACGTGGAAGGAACACGTTATTCCAACCAGTTCTTTTCCCCTCCATCAGGCGCCCCGGCTGGCCAGGGCGAGGCATCCAATTAGCGCTCTTAACGAGATACACAGTCCATGCTAACATAGCATATGTCAAAAGCAATAGTCGGTCAAATTCTTAGTGTTAATTTAACTCTGAGACTGTACAAATGGAACCCAAAACGGACAGGTTCCCCCTTGGTTTCCGTTTGTACAATCTCTGAGCCCAATTAACACTAAGAAATTGCCTGTCTGTGTAGCGCTCTAATTAGCCAAACGAGCTACGGCGGTGGGGCTTGTATATACGGAGCGCTGTACAGCTCCCCGCGGTGCAGTAGGAAAATGAAAGGAGGCGTAACGGAGGGTTGTATAGGAGTGGTGTTTGTTGGCACCGTCAGGCGCTTTGGAGCCCGAGGTGGATAGAGTTACACAGCCTGGCCCCGCGAGCAGCGCCGCTATGCTCACTGGACCCAGGGCAGCGCTGCCTGGGAGAGAACTTAGAAGTGTTGTCAGATTTTGCGAGAGAACCAAGCGACCAGGTCTACGAAACCGAGCCCCAAAGAAACGACGAGGCCACATGAGCAGCGGATATTTGAGAATAGCCCATCTGCATGCTCATAACATATCGCATGAGCTTGTAGATCGGCTATTTAAGAAAAAAGAATCCTGAAAAACTAAGTCTTGAAAAGAAAATAGGCAATCTACAAACTCTACAAACGGGTCTCAATATGACCCGTTGTGAGCTTGTAGATTGCCTGTTTTTTAATATCCGATGTATAAAATAGGGCTTAAATGATGAATGTATATTTTGTAATAATAATTTAAATCTACAAAGTAACTACTAGTGTCTAAAAGCTGTCAAATAATTGGAGCAAAAAGTAATATATTTGCCTCTCTAAGATGTAAGCGTATCCCGTGAAAGTATAAATTAAAGTACTCAAGCACAGTCAAAGTACCTAACTATGTTACTTACTGTATACGTTTGGTACTTAAGTAAATGTACTTCAGTTAGGTTCCACCCCTGGCCCAGGGCCCAGGGCTCTCTGAGTGGAGCCAGGAATGTTCCACCGCAGAGAAAGAAGAAGAGGAAGAAGAGGGTACTGAACGCGAGCGAGCGGCCAACAACATGGCGCGGCTGTCGGGTGGAAACCTTGTATGTCCAAAACCATTACTTTTCACTCAGGAAATGGAAAAAAGATGACCTGCGGATCCAATGTAGTTATTATTCATTCACAAACTCTTGTTGATACTTTTCATTGGTTTAATATACTTATGAAACAACACAGACACACTTAACCACTATCACTTTCACAAAACATCTAAAAGAAAACAAAAATGTTAAATAGCTAAAATAGGATTTTGCTACTTTTTTGTGGCACTCTTGGATGACGAAGTAGGGCTTGCTTTACGTAAAAAAAGAACAAAGAAAATGACAGTGACGGCAGCCAAGCGTTTTTTTCTTTTTACGTAAATCAAATCAATACTTCATCATACACAAAAATATTGAAAATTGCAGATCTACAAGCTCACAACTCCGCTTGTAGAGCTGCTATTTTTCACTATTTAAATATTTTTTTCTAATCATTTATATTTATATACATTTATATTCTTTTTTTTTCACATACAGGGTTTCCAGCCAACAGCGACCATTATCTACAGTATATTTGTATGTTATTGGGCGTTTAAAAATCCCCGGGACGTCAGTCATCGTGGTCGTTCTGAGGTTTCAACATCTGCTTTGTGTGTTAGGGACAATGGCCCACGTCAGGACATATTGCGACTTACAGTTTCAGCTCGAAATCAAAATCCCCCCCATCCCACGCGCATGCACACATACACACATACACACGTCGTACGCGCGCACGCACGCACGCACGCACGCACGCACGCACGCACGCACACACACACACACACACACACACACACACACACACACACACACACACACACACACACACACACACAATTGTTTTATTATCACTTGTGAGGACATATCAGCTTTTTAGGACAGCAATTTGCCATTATTATGAATTCTTGCCAATCTCTCTAATTCAGAGGCTGATTTTGCTGATTTTGGTGCTTGGGTTAGTTCTAAAAAAATCATACATTTATCTTTTGAGGACCCATTTTCCTCACAATGTTTTATTTTGCAAATTGTACTGACAATAAGCCACTCCAGTTCTACTTGTTGGTATTGACAAAACTTGTGTATATACCTCACAAGTATAGTAGTACAAGTACACACACTCAAGTCTCGACCGACACACTGGATTGTTCCACTGGCGAGCTTTCAAGAATGGACAAGCGCTTATTGAGAAAGAAGGAAAACAGTTTTGGTAGAGTGGGGGGCGGGGGGGAGTTCTGATATATACTGTATAATAGCTCTTTTCCAATTCACTACAACAAGAAACAGATTTATAACAATTAGGCTGAGTTAACTCGGGACGGTTTATTGACCAGAAAACGCATGTGACAGGGGGAGGAGACGGGGGAGTGAAATATCTGCCCGCAGGGCCCCGCGCACAGCAAATGGACCGCCACAGAACTGTCTGTAGACTAGAGGCAGTGGTGGAAACAGTACTCGCTTTTTTTACTTTTATGAAAAGTATCAACACTGCAATGTAGTCTATACTGTTTTGAGTAAAAGTCTGGAATTCAGAATTTCACTTCCAAAACTCTTTTCATCAAAATGGCCAATAAGTAAGTAGTAGTAAGTACCAATAGTATAGTACTCATTATGCAGAATGTCCCATTTCACAAGTTTTCAAATGTGTACATGGAAATGTTAGAAAGAATGTTAGAAAATAGCAGATCTACAAGCTCACAATGCTTGAGAGCTTGTAGATAAGCTATTTTTAATGGACAAATTATTAATGATACAAGGGCAGAAGTGGTTAATGTATGTACTCAGGTACTGTACTTAAGTAGTTTTTTTATTTTACTTTACTTGAGTATTTACAATACTTTTGCTTACTACTTATTTTACATTACATCTCCGAGGCATTTAAGGACTTTTAATACCTGATACAACCAAAACAAAAAGAAACTAAATGCAATCTAAAAAGAACATTACCACATCAAAAGTAATCAACAAACTATAAAAACTGGTCAAACTTTGACCAAATTGTCAAATAATAAGAAAGAGCGAAGATGTTGAAAATAGCTGAGCTACAAGCTCACAACGCCTCACAGGCATTATGAGCTTGTAAATCAGCTATTTTCACAATATTTACGGTATCTGTGGAACCAAGTCAATGATCAGGGTCATGATTATTTTGGGGGGTCACGGCCTGAAATGTTTAAGAACCACTGTCTTCTGCGTTAGCTCACCAAGGCCATCCATTAAAACAGAGGCCCAGTAAAAAGACACAGTAAAACACAGTCACAGTTCTCAGTGTTCATTTAACTGGGAAGAGAGCGTATACGTTTGTACACTATTCAGAGAGCATGACTTTAACCTCGCTCATGAAACTGTGTTTTTTATCTGCAGTGGTTCTCAACCCCTGGGCCACGGCCCACTGGAGGGCTGTGAGGACATTGCAAGTGGGGACCTCAAATAATTGGACAAAAATAAATGTAAAATGAAGTAAAAAAAAAAACTATAATAATAAAAACTAAAATGTAGAAACAATTTCTATTTTCCGCTATTTTCACTATTTTATTAATAATAATAATAATAATAATAACAATAATGAATAAACTGCTGTTAATTGTAAATATCAAGAGCACAAAATAATTCCACCCAAGCTTTTACATCTGTAAACATGTGATTCATTTAAATTCCATTCTGTTTTATTGTGCGAAAATCACAACAAGTTGACAAAGAACCCACCCTGAGCTGGCAGTTTTGCGGCGGCAGTGGCAACGAAAAACCCCCCTTTAGCTGGAAGAAACATGTCAGGCAGACCCAGCCAGGCTCTGGGCGAGCGGCAATCTGCCTCCACCGTGTCTGGGAGGGGAAAGAGAGAGAGGAGGGAGAGACAGAGAGACGCAAGCAATAGCAACAACTATATTAGAGCTTTGATGACAGCAGCAACAATAAAATAAATACTTACAGTAGTAGCAATAACAATAGTGTGACAAGATGCAATAGTGTGACAAGTGTGATGTTGATTGTGAAAAACTGTTTATTTTTTTCCCTTTTTTCCCACAGTACAATGCTTATCCATTAAGATCTGATGAGGCTGATTCTACAAATGCTTTCCAACTAAGTAGTTCTCACATTCAAGATTGTCCAAAAATGTTCAAAACACGATGTACACGCTTGCAGTGCAGCACGAAGTGATGCACGAGAAAGAATTTCTGACTCCACTACATTTCTAGGAAGGGATTAAGTACAGTAGATCTACATGAATTAACCACTTAAACCCCATTTCAAATAGAGTGGTAACAGCAGAGATTGTAGATCGGCAGTTCCAACTACATTTGATAATTTCTGAAGAATCTTAGATTATTATTATTTTATTTGTTTTTTTTATTTTTTGGGGGAGGGGGGTGTCAACATTTCAATACAGCAATGCATTGATTTGTAGAAAAGAAAATGTACTTTGTACTTTTGAATACCTAAGTGTTTTTAAAAGCAAGTACTCCAGGACTTTAACTCAAGTACAAATTTGACAGAGCAACTAGTGGAGAAATATTAGACCAGGAATATACTTTGACTCCGGTACCGGTGTCAAGTAGACGGGTACTTTGTCCAACACTACGTGACACAGCAGAGCTCAGAAACACATCATCGGCCCCTTTGAATGTATTGATTTCCACAGGGGGCTGTATTATATGATATCGTCTCTTGTTGCTGCACGACAGCAATAATATTATCGTCGTTGTCGGATGGAAACCTTGTATGTCCAAAACCTTCCCTTTTTTTGTTATTTAAAAGAAAACATTTAAAATAGTGAAAATAGCTGATCTACAAGCACACAACGCCTCGCATCGCGAGGCGTTGTGTGCTTGTAGATCTGCTGTTTTCACTCGTTTTGTGCGACAGTCTTGTATGATGAAGCAAGGGTTTACTTTACAAAAAAACATACAAATTTGAAACTTGGAGATACAAGGTTTCTGCCCGACAGTGACATTATATTATATCATTATATTATATTCTTTGGTATTCACCTCTTTCTCGATGCGTAATAAGTGAATTAGTGGGACGTAGTGGATGATGGACGACAGAGGGTGGTGGCGTGTCTGAAAACCTGCCGTAAATCCTGGTGCCACGGCCACTTAATACTCTGGCCAAGAGACCCCGGGACTCATTTCTCAACGCAGGACACACTGACAGGCCGAACACCCATCCATTATTACATGGCTCATGAGAACCACTCCCATTGTCCACTCTCTCTCTCTCCGGCTATCAGTGCACAAATATCTGCATTATGGACGGACTGTGACAGATGGACCGGACCCTGTGGCAGACGGTAACGAAAAGTATATTCACTTTTGAGTACTGTACTTAAAGCGGCACTGCGTGTGTGGATGGGACGATGCAAAAATGTCATGTCATGATTATTGTGACAGAAGAAATTGATTTACGATATTATCGCGATAATCAAAATCCATTATCCTGGGGCAGAAAGTTTGCCAAAAAATAACAAATCTACAAGCTCACAACGCATCGCCTCGCGGCACGTTGTGAGCTTGTAGATCGTCTATTTTATTTGGCAAAGACATTTGATAGAGAGAGTGAAAAAAAGACTGTATCAAGTACGTATATTATAAGTACGTTTTACCAATTATAGGGGGTTTAAATGGTACCGGATATGCAGTTTGGCAAATAAAAGGTGAATTGATCCCATGCAGTGCAAGACGGAGGACGATATCACGATAGATTAAATCTCCACGATACGATTATCGTGACTGTTTTTTATCATGATAAACGATCGCTTATCATCCCATCCCTAGTCTGGACCCTGCATTTTCAAGGAGCGGATTGAAAAAAAAAATCTGATTTCCAGCCTAGCTGACTATAACTCTTCTTCAAATGAATAAAAAGTCATTTCGTCCAATCTATAGAATATGAATATATGAATAGAATATGTTAACACAATATAACTAATATAACATTTGGGATAGTTGTACAGTATTTTCTCTCCCTGCTCTTCTATTGAGACATATAGATTGTGTTAAAGGTCATGTTCCACTTAATAGGTCAAGATTCAATGTATCCCCTGAGTAAGCAGGACGGCTCTCTTAGCTCAATGGTAAATATTTCAGCACTTGCACAGGAATCAAAACTGGGTAGAAGAAGAGGGTTACATAATGCAGCTTTAAGTAATGTTTTGGAGTGTTAGTTTTGTGACATTTCCTACTCTTGCAACCTGAACTTAACAAAAATATATTTTGAATCAACCAAGCTCTATTTCAAATATTGTGAAATATCAGATCTATAAACTCATAACACAACTTGTGAGCTTGTAGATCTGCTATTTTAACTACATGTCTGAATTATTTTACATGCTTTGGGGTAATTACAGTATCTTGCGTGTCTATACTGTACTCGAGTTTTGTATTTTTGGATACTTATTACTTTTACTTCAGACTCCACAACATTTTAAAGACAGTATTGTACTTTTGACCTACATTTCTGGTTAGAGAAAAGAAGTATTATGAATGAAGTAATGAACCACTTAAGCCATGCATATTCTTATAGTGAAAATAGCGGATCTACAAGCTCACAATGTGTCACAATGTGTCACGATGCAACGTGTTTTGAGCTTGCAAGATCTGCTATTTTCACTATTATTATTTTGGCAACATTTGATATGAAACTGCATCTACCACCCTTTTTAAATATCAATGTCATATTATCATAAAAAGTCTTAGAGTTTTGCTAATTATTTTGGGGCTCCACTTGCAATACCCTCGCGGCCCACAAGTGGTCCCTATAGAGGCTCACGTGGTTGGCAATCGGTGGACTAATGCATCTCATGATCAAACCTACCGTACTGTCTGAGGGTCTTTGAAACTAAAATAAATAAATAAAAAAGGGTGAGAATCGCTGTCCTACTTTCCCCCAGAGCTCAGCTCCGCCCCCCCATCTCCCACCACCACAACAGCTGGCTTGTCATCTAGTCATGTGACGTCACCCCCCACCCCCCAGCCTGTCAGTGGTGTCACAGTGCGTTCAGGGGCGGGGCCCCCGACCCCACCGACCGACCAACGGCCCTGCCTTTCAACATGGATCAGCTTTTTCCTTCTTTTTTTTTTTTACAATGACCCGACCCTTTGTCATATCGCTGCTGTCAGGCTGCAAAAACTGTCCAAAGCTGTTCCTTTAGATTTTTATCATCGTTTTATAGAAAGGTTTTGAACATAATAGGCAAACGGACATGCAGTGATAACAAAACCCCCCAAGTTCACACCTCGCCAACGCATAGTGTCACAACAGGGTGTTTTAACAAAGACACAAGCCTGTATGCATATCAATAGTTATAGACCTGTATTATGTAGTTGGTGTTGAGCGACGTGCGCGTGACGTCTCCAGATATACAATCAGTGTCCTGTCACTTATATGGCTTTATCTCTTTTGGCTGATCAGATGTCAAACTCAGATGTTCAAACTTAGGCTAATAATGTAGGCTACTGTATACTATAAGGCCAAAACAGGCCATGCTTTTGATAATTTTGTACTTGATAAATTAATAAAATCACACAGTGCTATTTATGAGTTTATTTGTGTGAGTTTATTCACGCCAATGGGACCCTGAGCGTACAACAAACTTTCATCGATTTGTGCCGAGATTTGTGCCGTAGGCCAGATGTAGGCAGATGTACACCACGCTTCAGAGCCTGCCATTTTTTGGGGGCCTGGACATTTTTGGGGGCCTGGACAAAGCCATATGTTGGAGCTTATAGCTCCGACCAGACGATTACGCAATAACTGTGTCAGGCCTAACACTGTAGGATTAAGCAGCTGTTGATAAGTGTCAAAATGACCTAGATATAGCGTTTGATTGTCTGGGCACAAATTAATAAGCACTGTCACATGATTGTGTTTGATTTGATACACTGATGACAAATGACACACAACAAAGCCCTGTCACGATTATTACATAATCGCCTGATCGCAATTATTTGAGATAATCGCATTTATTTGTGTGTGTGTGTGTGTGTGTGTGTGTGTGTGTGTGTGTGTGTGTGTGTGTGTGTGTGTGTGTGTGTGTGTGTGTGTGTGTGTGTGTGTGTGTGTGTGTGTGTGTGTGTGAGAGAGAGAGAGAGACAGCCACACAACTGAGACACTCTCTAATCATCATCACAGAGGCTATAATATGGCAGCTGCCATACCTTGGCATGTTGCCATACCTTAGGTTTTGCTCAACTGACGCCACTGCATCATCATCATCATCATCATCATCTTTCGTGCTAAAAGTGACCTCTGGTGAACTTTTCTTTTTCTTTTCCCTTAAAAAAATCGGGCTCTTTAGGACCCAGCGGGGGAAAGCGCTGCCTTGTCTACCAGTTCAGAGAGAGAGAGAGAGAGAGAGAGAAAGCCAGCGAGAGAGAGAGAGAGAGAGAGAGAGAGAGAGAGAGAGAGAGAGAGAGAGAGAGAGAGTCAGCCAGCGAGAGAGAGCGCGCTCCCCTCTCCTCTCCTTTCCTCAGTCAGTCAGTCAGTCAGTCAGTGGTGGGTCTACATGGAGTTATGTTGTACCGCTGGCGCTCCTCTCCTCTGTAGTGAACCGCCGTCATGTCTGCCGCTGTGGATCATAAATACAAACACACTACAAGCCTTTTCCTTCTCCTGTTATTGTCCGCCGCGCTGTCGCCCACTTCCAGCGACACCTACCCCTCCAATGAAGGTAAGAACACAGAGAGAGAGACGAGCCATGCGCAGGGAATGTGTGTGTGTATGTTGTCAATATCGGAGTGGTGGGCTTTACAGTGCAGTTGGATCATGATCGGGACTATCTTCGCTGTTTCCCAAACAGTGGGTCGCGGACGCATTTGCGGGTCGCGGACACATTTGTGGGTCTCTTAGTTTTTTTTTTTAATTATTTCAAAACATTCCCAAAAAAAAAACTATATTTTTCATGAATTAAAAACTAAATTCTATCATTTTTTCCTGTTATTTCATGAAGAAATCAAATAGAAATCTACGGAATTCAATAACATATAAAATAAAATCTGCTGTTTTCAATAGTTTGGGTCCTGGCAAACGTCTAATAATCCCTCTTTTGGGTCTCGAACTGAAAAGTTTGGGAACCACTGGACTAGAGATAGCCTCTATGACCCGCAGAGGAGGGGACGGGGGACCCGAGAAAGTAGCCTAAAAAGCGGCGTTGCTCAGTGCGGTGCGGGGGATGAGAGAAAGAGAGACCACCGTAGCGGGGAGATAAAAGAAAGAGCACCGTAACACACGTATTGAGACGTTTACAAAAAAGAACGCAAAATGGATTAAAAGAAGCAGGACGGCCGGGTAAACCCGTACTGAAAGTGTGTGCGTGTGACTGTTTTAGGCTACATTGCATGGATTCATTCTAATCGGAGTTATGATTAGGATAGGATTATGTTGTAGTTCCATAAACTGACAGATTGCAGGGAACTCCGGGTATACCAGGCAGGAGTTCCCTGCAATCTGTCAGTTTGTGGAACTACATCTAAATCTAAAACTATATGAATATTCTGTTTTCTGACTTTTTGCACAGTTTATTTGTCTGGCATTTAATGTTGTATGAAGTGAGAAAAAAGGAGCCCAATTTGAACAAGCCCAAAGGCTTTCTTGTGGTCTTCTTCATCCGTTGACCTTCTAGGCCTACCAGTGAATTAACTGTAGCCTACTGTCCTGTACATTTTCCCTTGCAAACTTCGGTTGGTGGTGGCCTAATACAATAGATGTAATCCGTCAACTGGTTTAGATTTGGGGATTTATCTCAGATGAAAGACACTGCGATTATAGGCTAAACGTGACGTGAGGCGCAGAATGGACCGAAGTTTAAACCGAGCTTTCTGAACGCGATGAAGATTATTTTGTAATTAAATGTTATTAGCCTATTCAGTTAATACACCCACCCCCCAATACACAATGGCAATGTTTTGTATAGGCTTATTTTGTTTAGCACTAAATAGGCTACACTACAGTAGGCTATTTCTCAGCCCTTTAATATCAATGACACCTATAGTTCGATAGGCTATGCATTAGGTCACGGCCATCCTGTTTGATACACATGCAATTATTTTTTTATTTCTTTCTGGGACCCCCCAATCTATACCATATAAAATGTCCTCAGTGTTAATTTAACTTAAGCCTATATGGAACCAAATGGACCCGTACGGTGGGAGTTACTGACCAATCCCGGTAATAAGGGTCCTTATTAGTCCTTTGGGAGTCTTCAAAGGGTCCAATTAATGACATGTTTTTATATTGACTAATGGCCCCGTCAAAGTAATGATCCAGTTGTGAACAGCCTATAGATCTTTGTGCGGATAATGCATCTGTCTGGTGGTGACTGAATGGTCAAAATGAGACTCCCTTTTTTTCTGATTCTGCATGGCAGCGTTATTTGGAAACTTAGTCCATTACATTTCAGTTGTGCAATTCGTTGGCCTTGGCTTTTACTTGTCGGCTGTAATAGAATAATGCTTTATTCAAGTGCAGTCTGTATCCGTGCGTGGCCAGTTAAACTGTAGCCTATAACCTATCTATTGTCTATACTCTCTATACATCACTGAACGTATTATGTAATGTGTTTTAATTCACACATGTAATTACATTCATTGACTTCAGAGAGGTGTGACGATTTATGATAGGCTATTATGGGCTACTAACTGTGGTCTGACGTCTTTATTTAGTTATTTTGACTCATGCAACTCGAACGAAGCTCAGTATAGATTTCCAAGATCTTATTGAAAAGAAAAGTCCATAACAGTTAACGATGAATCAAAATGGCAGTGATTGGTTATTCCCGAAATGAGGTCCCAAATCTGTATTGCTGTTTAGATTTACAGTAATTGGCTGAAGACAGACGAGTAGGCCTATGTGTGAGACAAGTTTAAATAGGCCGATACACAAATTTACATTTATTTCGACTAACTGAGATGGCATTCTTATAGGCCTATAATAGGCTACCCAATAACACGAGCTGGATATAAACTAGGTAGCCTATACATTTTCAACATTTAGACTATGTTCGCTGCCCAGTGCGCATAAGCAATAAGCTATGCCGCTTTATATGCGCAGATCAATAGGCCTATATAGACTATATGCTGTTACTATAGCCTATAATATTTGGTTTGTGTCAACGCATATTAGTCTGTATAAGAGAAAGTTGATGAACATGAAACGCCTATTTTTGTTTGATTGCGAGAGGTCACTGTAGGTCAAGACAAGTGCTGGACCGTATAGGCCTATTTTGTCAATTTGTGAAGTTTTTACCAATCGTTTTATGGATGCATCGTGTGTGTGTGTGTGTGTGTGTGTGTGTGTGTGTGTGTGTGTGTGTGTGTGTGTGTGTGTGTGTGTGTGTGTGTGTGTGTGTGTGTGTGTGTGTGTGTGTGTGTGTGTGGGGGGGGGGTCTACTGCTGGCTCTCTTAATTAGGCCTATGTGAACTTGAGGATCTTATCTCGTCATTTATGCGTTCCGCCATCAGCCAGTGAGCGGCGCTGCAGAGCCGACAGCCTGTCCACTCACGTTATAATCGTCAGACCCTCTCCCACGTCTCTTTTCTGTTCAGTAACAGGGTCAGAAAGCAACAAAAACAAGCTAAAGGGAATTTTTTGCACATTTTTTATGTGGTTTAACTTTAAATTAAGGCTGTGCGGGCCTGTTATGAACGGCGTTCAATTCGATGCGCTGAAGTTGGTGGTGTTGGTTGAAAAACAGACCGTGACGCAGTCAAAATGTCACGAGGATTCCCCTTCATATTTTGTGTTTTTTGCCTCGACGTGTTGTCTGTGCATGTGGTCTGTTTACTTTGTGTTGGAAAGCAACAAAAACAAGTGAAAGGGTATTTTCTGAGACTTGTTAATGTAGGCCACTCGGCCCACAAAAAAACTTTGACTGCCTACACACTAAAATCCTAGGGTTCATTTAACTCTGGGACTCGGAGACGGTGTATACAAATGGAACCAACCCGTAGCAGGTCTAGGCCTATTGGTTCCATCTGTTATAGGCCTACACTCCCAGAGTTAAATCAACACGTGGGCTTTTCTGCGTATAGGCCGGGCCTTGTGTCCAGAAGGCAATACACTCGACAGTCGACACACACACTCTATTATGTAGGCTGGTCAAAACTAAAATAAAACAAAACATAATTATTCCCTCGCCAATAACTTCATTTATTATTTTATTTTCATTTCTTATATTGTATTTGTTTTATGCACGTGTATCATGCTGGGCAGTCTTAAATATGATATTGGAGAAACATCGTGCAATTTAGGAAGTGTTTCTGGACCTTTTATATGAGACTATAGAGGGGTGTTGGGTTCTCATGAAACTCTCGTTTCATTTCATAAAATGAAATGAAAAAACAACAGCCAAGTATTCTACATTACGAGATTCTGTGGCTTCTGGGCTATGACGTAGGCTATATATAGGTCAGGATATGAATGGAGATGATTATGATTATTATTACACATAAAACGCATGTATTTATTTTTTTAAGTGGGATAATGAGTGTGTGTAGCTATTTTACAAAGCCATAAAGTTCGGCGGTCATACTTTTACGAAGACATTAAAGTGATCTGCCAATTAGTTCTGGGATTAAACTTTGTTATGAGGCCACAAGTCAAAGGTAGACAAACTTTCATGAGCGATGAATTTATTTAATATTTTAACAAAGACGACTTTGCTACTTCACACACCAGTAGATGAAAACAGAACAGAAGTAGGCTATTGGTATATTCAAAAAAAGTAGAAAGGCAGAAAGTAGAAGACATGTGGAATGTCCCATCTAAAATATTTTGAAAATAGCCAATCTACAAGTTTGTAGATCGGCTATTTTCAAATGGCCGAAATGTATAGGGCTGACCTGAAGGAGTTAATATGTTTTGTAATTGAAGAGTTTATTAGTAGTTTGCATTGTAATTGAAAAACAAAAAGTACAGTTCATGACAGCATAAATCACTGGTACAAGGTCAACTAAAAGGAGATCCTAGCAAGCTTTACAGCTTATTTACACAGGAACCACTTTATGTATCTCATATAGGCCTACTAATCTACAAAGTAACTAATGACCAACGTTTTCAAATAAATGTTGGGCAGTAAAAGTAGGCCTACAATCTTTGGATCCGAGATAGTGGAGTAGAAGTAACGTTATTGGACATTGGAAATACTCAAGTAAAGTAGCCACAATTAGGCTATAGGCCTCAAAATTGTACTGTAGTTAGTTACTTTACACCACTGCATTTGTACACGCTTAGAGTTTAAGCCTATATATAATATAAATGCTTGCAGTCAGAATGGTCTTATTGTGACTGGGTCTGGTTGGAAGTGGAGGGCATGGCTTCCTATCGGCTCTCCCATCTCGGGTGCATGCCTACACCAACAAACCCAACGCTTTGCTTTAATTCCTTATAAAGGACACATTTATTTTCTCTGCCATTTAGACCTAATGGTCTTGAGCAAACTTTGGGCAGATATTATCTCGCCTGTTAAAAAAAAGAGAGAAAAAAAGGCTACTTTATTATAGCTTGTCCAAGACTCCAAGGTGGGACATTTTTATGCACTGAGGAGGAGGTTAACTCCGGACACATGATCGTTCGTTATTGTTGCTGTCGGGCAGAAAACCTCGTATCTCCATTTAGGCCAGTGTTTCTCAAACTTTCATATTTCAAGGTCTCCCCTTAACTCTGACAGTGTACACATGTAAATGTGTAGGCTATACACTGTCAGAGATATGAGGAACCCGCAGAGTCCCTGAAATCCACTTTCAGAACCACTGCCAATATTCTAACCTCCCCTAGCCTACTTGATCATAAGTCACACAAAAGCACCAAAAGTAGCAGATCCACAAGCTCGAAATGCTTCGCAAAGCACTTATTTTGAGCGTGTAGATCTTTTGAAAAGTCACATTTGGACATAGCCTAATGACTGAGGTTTGCTTAGAGACGATATAGACGCGGGGCATTATTTGTTTATATTCCCTAGAAAGTGTGGGGTTTTATTTCCATAGAGTTCACTTCAGACTTCAGACATCAAGCTGTTTGTAAGTTGGAATCGTGCATGCTGCATTGCGTGCATGGCGTCCCTGCTCCGCTATAAAGCGCTCCTCCGAGGCAGCGGGAGGCCTGGTTATATTTAGCCGGGCAGAGCGCACCCTCACGCCCGCCAACAGCGCCTGGGCCTTGCCGCGGGACGGGACGGGACTCATGGGAGCCTCCTCGTGCCACGGTGCTACGGTCGCTGGAACGGTTGTTTTGTGAGAGCAGAGCGAATGCGATGGTAGCCTACCAGAGGGGTGTGTGGGTGTCTATGCGTGCGTGCGCGCGTGCGTGTATAGCTATTTGAAAATAGCTGATCTACAAGCTCACAACGCGTCGCATTAGATCTGCTATTTTCAAACATTTTGTACTTTTACTTTTGGTAATGTTTGGTACATTTTGATGCCTACACTTTCATACTTTTACTCAAGTTCATTTTGAATTGTAGCCTACTTGTAACAGAGTATTTCTACATTGCAGTGTTGATACTTTTACTCACTTTTTCCACCGTGTGTGTGTGTGTGTGTGTGTGTGTGTATGTGTGTGTGTGTGTGTGTGTGTGTGTGTGTGTGCGCGCGCGCACGTGCGTGTGTACAACGTGTTTAACTTTAACGGAGCCTATCTTCTTATAGCCAATATTGCTCCTCGTGGTTCTCAACCTTTTCAGGCCATGACCCCCAAAATAATCATATTTTAAAAGACCCCTGCTCTAAACTTTGTTTGTTTGTTTACTGTTGAGTGAGAAAACAATGTTGCACATTAAGTTAAACATCTGGGGACCCCCCCCAAAATAATTTGGGGACCCCCCTGGGGATCCCGACCCACAGGTTGAGAACAGGTGTGTGACCCTCCTATGATTTTTCCTTGCCCTTCCTCTTTCTGCCTCTCCCCCCTGAAGTCTGCAAGAAAGAAAGAAAGAAAGAAATAGACAGAAAGAATTCAGCATGCTATGTTTCCAGGAAAAGAGAAAAGCTGCAGTTTCTATTAGCTTGGCATCCCTGTGGATGACGGCACATATAGGCAGGTTTCTGAACTGTCCACAGCCCACCAATGAGACAGAATGAGTAGACAAAAATGGTGCTTATAATGAGCAGAGCACTCCTACATTTCAACTTTTTATGTTTATTATTATTATTTCTATATATGGGCTAATATGTCTTTCTTCGTAAATCAATGCATTCATACAAGAGTGTCCACAGAGTGTTAAACTCCTTTAAAGATAATGACTCCCTAATCGGGAGATAAGCGACCGTCAGGTCGCATGTATACACAATAATGTCTGCAAAAAGCAACCTCATGGTGGTGCTAGAAGAGGGGCATGTGAGAAATCAGGGGCAGAGGTTGTGGTTTGCCAGCCAAGGAGTGTGTGTGTACAGTTTGGCATGGATAGGGCAACGGTGCTAGAGATAAGAGAGGGCCAAAAGTGTGACTTTGTGACTTGACGTGGGGGTAAAAAAAGAACAGTTTTGGACATAATATAGTTTGCTCCCGACAGCAAGTCAGCAATGATATGTAGGACGCACAATACCCGTACGTTGTTATTGTTAACCACTTATATTCAATATAGCTTTAGTTGACTGGAGTCCTCCAGTTTTTCTTCTACACAATGTCTTCCCTGAAAATAGCCGATTGTCCAGAACTTTTTGACCCATGTGGGGCATATCATATGCAGGGGTGGGCATATCATATGCAGGGGTGATGAAGTATGAGAACGTATATGAGCAATATGAACACATGCATGCATGCACGCACGCACGCACACACACACACGCATGCACACACACACTCGCGCACGCACGCATGCACGCACACACACACACACACACACACACACACACACACACACACACACACACACACACACACACACACACACACACACACACACACACACACACACTCACTCACTCACTCACTCACTCACTCACTCACTCACTCACTCTCTCTCTCTGCTGGAATAACATTAATGACCAATTTTGTAACCTACTGACCTACCAACCGACTCAAATCCAAAGGATTGTTGCTGAAAACGATCTGGGAGTAAAGCCTCCACCCCGCTTCCGTTTCGCCTTTGCAGTCGCACAAATTTGACCTTCTGTCGATCAAATGGAACAGGTGACCGCTTCCTTTTTGGGCTTTCAGATCTACATGATCACAACGGCCAATGTTTAATTTGCCATTTTAGTGGTATTAAAAAGTCCTTAAAGTTTTACTATGTAACTTTTTTTATAAAACAAATCTTAAAATTGTCCTAACTGTTAAATCGCTAAAGTTTTAGAACACCCACTCCGTTATTTTCAGCTTCTGAAGCCTTCTCTTTATATGTTTTCTATGAGCCGTGAGGGGGGGAGAATTTCGCGCCATGATGACGTAATCTGCATCATCTGTATACGTTGTGTATACGTTGCCCAATCACATCGCCGATCATGCACACATGGTACACTACCGGCCAATGCAGCGCATCTTGAAGTGGGGTCGCCATATTTGTAGTCGCCCGTGTGTCTCTTTACTCAAAAGCTAATCTCGCCTACCAGGCAGGGTGAAGTAGTCCGTTTCTCCGGAATGCCTGAACGCACAGGAACCAGGGACCCCTCTAAAGATAGCTCTCGGCGTTGTGGAGGCAGACGCGGGGGTGTGAAGGTACGAAAAACGGGCGAAAGACGCGAACGCGACCGCGGTTTGCTATATGGCTACTGACCACTAGTTGAGAATCTTACACAGTATAGCTTTAAATTGTCACTTTAGAAATGTGCAGATACCCTATACACATAAACTTTATGTTAGTTTGTTTACTGTTGAGTGAGAAAACAATGTTAATCATCAAGTTAATCATCTGGTGACCCTCCAAAAATAATTCCCCCCCCCCCCCCCCCCCCCTCTGGGGGTCCTGACCCACAGGTTGAGAACCACTGCTCTAGAAAACCATGGCTTTTCAGTTGTCACTCGGGAGATGCTCATGGTGTGCTCTCAGAGTGTAGGCCTATACTTTCCACTACAGAGAGTGTGTAATAGGGTGGCACCTCACCCAACACCGGACACGCCACTGCTTGTACATGAGATACAATTCTTTTTGGGACGCAAGATTTCATAAGAAATCGACTGTTGTGTAAATTAAACCTAGTGTGTGTGTGTGTGTGTGTGTGTGTGTGCGTGCGTGCGCGCGTGTTCATGCGACCATATACAGGAGCATATCTTGGCGGATGGAAACCTTTTATGTCGAAAACTGTTCCTTTTTATATAGGTATGGGACGATATGAAAATGTCATATCACGATTATTGTGACCAAAGAAATCGTGATTTACGATATTATCAAAATCCATCAACATCCATTATCCTGGGGCAGAACATTTGCCAAAAAACGGCCGATTTACAAGCTCACAACGCAACCTGTAGATCTGCTATTTATTTGGTAGAGAGTGAAAAAACTATATACTCGAACTTCAAATTTGAGTATATTATTAGTACGTTTTACCAATTTTACCAGCGTTTTACCATATATTTTAAAAAGTTAAAATTTGGAGATGAGAGGTTTCTGCCTGACAGTGACTGCACTGCATGATGCTTTGCTCCTTGTTGAGCAGAGAGAGAGAGAGAGAGAGAGAGAGAGAGACCTAGACAGACAGTGGGGTGGAGGAGGGGTTTGGACCGAGTAGCAACATCAGACACAGCGACTCGACGTTTGAATAATTCAGAACAGGGAGGTGGTGAGTGCTTCACCCTGCGCACGCACGCACGCACGCACGCACGCGCGCGCACGCACGCACGCACACGCACACACACATTCATACACAGAACCTGGGCTGATGCTGCGTTTGGTCTCAAACTTGATCCGACATTATTCTTTGTCCTTCATCCTTCCTCGGTTGTAGACCCAGTAGAACTCTGTTCTCTCTTCAACTCTATGCTCTGCCACACAGCAGACACTGTAAACCAGGGGTCTTCAACGTTTTCAGGCCAAGGACCCCTTAGTTGAGAGAGAGAGATGAAGCAGGGACCCCCACAACCTTTTCATAGAGTCCATATAGTTTCATTGTTTGACAGTACAATCATCGTATTGTATTTTGGGTTCATGTGAATTTGTGTGTTCAGATATTTAACCACTTGAACTGTCAATACTTAATAAACTTGACCTTTCACTCTTTACTTAGTCTGCTCTTTTCCCTCTCTACACAAAAGCTCTTTGCCGAAAATGGCCGATCTACAAGCTCACAACGCCTCGCACTGGTGAGCTTGTAGATCTGCTATTTTTGGCTAAAGTTCTCAGAATATGGACACTTGGGTTCAAGTGGTTTATATAGTAACTCTGAGGACCCCCTAGGGGTCCCGGACCCCCTGTTGAAGACCCCTGCTGTAAACACTATAGACCAGGGGTCTTCAACATTCTTTTCTGAACACGGACACCTTAGCTGAGAGAGAGATGAAGCAGGGATAACATTGTTTGCAGATTTTAACCTTTGCACTGATAGCATTGTAGACTTGTTTGACAGTAACTATCATTAGTGTTGTGTGAATGTATGTATTTCTTTTATTAATATGTTGGATTTGTATTGATTTATACTTGGTAAACTTGACCGTTGGCTCTATACTTTGTCTGCTCTCTTTTCCCTCTATACACCAAACCTATTTGGAAATAACAGATCTACAAGCTCAAACGCAGATCTGCTATTTGTGGCGAATGTTCCCCTCACTAGGGTTCAAGTAAAAAAAATAAGTTACAATCACAAAGATTTGGAGGCCCCCCCTGCCGTAGCCTAACTCTGAGGACCCCCTAGGGGTCCACAACCCATGTCGTAGACCCATTGTGTAGACTAGAGTGAAGATCATGCTTGCTCCTTCCCACTTCAGATTAGGTTTGGGATCCTGAACCAGAGAAACTGATACATCATTGAGGAACTGGGAATCAGTTCTATCACATTTAGGAAGCGTTTAAGGATTCTGTTTTTTATGACATGGTCAGAGCTGCTATGTGAACTTCACGTCTGCTATACAATTACAATCGTTCTCAAACCTTGGTTTAGTTTTATTTGAAGGACCGTAAGAACTCTGACTGTGTGTAGGGTTGTCACAATTATTACATAATCGTCTAATCGCAATTATCGTTTCGATACTCTGGAACGCACCCCTGGCCGGTCGCACTGTAACAGTTTGGCTACTGAGAGTTCAATGACTGCTTTAGTAGGCTACACTCGTTACTGTGGAAAATAGCCGACAATAGCCTATAATGTTTATTATTATAATGATTATCCAACATCTATACTCTCCGCTCCGCCACACTGTGTGATCATCATCATCACCTCTGCTAGTTAAACTTAAATAAAAAGTATCGAAAATGGTATCGAAAAGGGTATCGTATCGATTCCGAGGTATCGAAAAAGGTATCGTATCGATTCAAAGGTGAACGATACCCATCCCTAGTAAAATGTCATAATCGTGACAGCCCTACCTGAGCATATCGTTGCTGTCGGGTAGAAACCTGGTGGCTCCCAGGGGCCACGTGAAAATCTGTGTTGTGTCTGACTCTGACATCAGTGCATGTTGAAAGTCTCCATTTACTTGAATTTGACTATATTCTAGTAAACGATCCCTGTTGCGTGAATTCACATTATCGTGTGTCTTCACGTGTCTTCTGCAGACCAGTCTGGCTGGTCTGCTCTCAGGGCCCTGTGATTGATTGGCAGACGCTGATTGGCTCTTTCACGTTTTGGTTTCTGTGAAACACCCACCCACGTCATGATGACGTGAATTCACGTGACCGGGATCGTTTTACCAGGTTACATTTGACCGGGCCCCTTCTATTGTGTCTGACATCAGCGCGTGTTGAAAATGTGCACAGGTTTAAAGTGGTTAAAATGATTTTGATGCTATATTAAGCCATTTTGCCGGGGACCCCCTGGAACCCCGTCTCAAGGACCCCTGGGGGTCCCCCGGACCGACCCCCACTTTGAGAGCCGGACTGATCAGCTCCACATTTCCCGTGCTCACTGCCAGTTAGACTCCCAACGCGTATTGGTTTACATGTGTTTTATATTGTTTTGAAATATTTCTTACTTTAATTTAATAATGGAAGTCAGATCGGGGGGCTAATGCCTCGCCCAATTGCAGGAGATCAAAGGCAAACACAGATGGCTGATCTTTATTGAACGTCAAATCCAAGTCAATGACGAACGACCATACAATGTGGAGCAGGTTACTGGAAGAGTTGCGTCAATGCACGGGTGCATGGTTGTACTGGTTGTACTGTTTGTACACACAACACTTTTTTGATTAGGGTGGGATACTGTGAGGACACTGTAACCTGGTTAGGGATGGGACAATATTATATTATCGTTTATCGCGATAAAAAACACTCACGATAATCGATATTATCGTTTATCATGATAAAAAACACTCACGATAATCGTAACCTGGGGATTTAATTTATCGTGATATCATCCTCCGTCATGCACTGGGATCAAATCACCTTTTATTTGCCGAGCTGCATATCCGGTACCACTTAAACCCTATAATTGGTAAAAGGTACTTATAATATACGTACTTGATACAGTCTTTTTTTCACTCTCTATCAAATGTCTTTGCCAAAACAATTGCCGATCTACAAGCTCACCACGCGTCGCAACGCGAAGCGCTGTGAGCTTGTAGATCGGCTATTTTCGGGCAAATGTCCCGCCCTAGGATAATGGATTTTGATTATCGCGATAATATCGTAAATGTGATTTCTTTTGTCACAACAATCGTGATATGAAATTTCCATATCGTCCCATCCCTAAACCTGGTATATAACTTTTTTTGTATTCCATCCATCACGGCAACCACACTTGCAAAGTTCACATTATGCAAAGTCACTACAGTAGTAACTAAAGCTGTCAAATATCCTAATTGTTGTGGAGTAAAAGTACAATAATACTGTGTGTGCGTGCGTGCGTGTGCGTCTGTAAACAGGGTAACAGTTTGGTGAGGAACCGTGTGTGTGTGTGTGTGTGTGTGTGTGTTTGTGTGTTTGCATGTTGTACTGTACAATGCTATTTATACTCTCTGCTCTGTGTCTGTGTTACACTCTTCCAATGGTGTGTGTGTGAGTGTGTGTGTCCGTCCGTGTGCATGTGCGTGTGTGGCACGGCAGGGCAGGGGGCTACGGTTAGCCTGTCAAATAATGCTAAAAAAAAATGTTTTGAACTGTACAGTAAGTTACAGTTGTTTGTGTTTGGAACTAAGGCTGTCAAATATTTTCCTTTTTTTTTTTTACAACACTGAAGGTTATACAATTATTAATTGTTGTGCTACTTCGTCTGTCTGTTTGTAAAGAAAAACTTTGTAAAGAAATATTTTCTCCATAAGTCACATTTATTTGAATAATAACAATTATAAATGACAAACAAAGGGAATCTAGAATAACAAAATAGATATTAACAATGTAAACTTAAGCTTTCATTCCCCAACAACTGTCATAGCCACTTAAAGTTTCTTCTTTAGTTCAGACTTTTCAAATCCCATTCCAATTGGCTATGATGACTGTTTTCCAAAGTTTGCGTGCCCTGGCTAGTTAACCTGGCCAAATATGATCTGCTTGGCACTTCACAACATGGTTCTAGAATGCTGATTAAATGTTTGAATTCTCCACCACTGAAAAGGGTCACATCATGTCACCCCAGCTGCGCTTGTTATTTCTTGAGTGCAGACTAAAGCCCTTTGCACACAGGCGCGTTTATCCGCACGGATAAAACGGACAATTTCATTTTTTAAAAGAAAACAATGATTCTCTATGACCTCATGCACACCGGCTCCGAATTAGCCGTGCGACGAGTGGCTGCCGCCGTGCGTTTTTTTCTCGATCGAACCCAGTTCGATTTGTGCATCTTGTCGCATGCGGTAAAAAACTCATCACTCCTTTTATGACTCCTTTTTGGATCCGCAGCGCCGATTCCGCACAGCCTTGCACACCAAATCCAATGCGTTTTATTCATGCCGCAAACGAAAAAAACGCAACTGTCCTGTGTGCAAAGGGCTTAACTGTATCAAATAACGTGAGAATTGAGATACGGCTTGTAATTTGGATACGTATTGAGTATCATCTGTCATGACAAACTTATTGCGACCCTAGGTCGCATTTAGTATGAAAACCTGCAGATCATGTCTGTCCATCCGTCTGTGCGTCACGTCTCATGTCACGCTCCATATATGGCCAAGACATCTCCATATATGGAGCTTGCCAACACCTCTACATTTGACCTCACAGACTCCAGATATGGATATAGCTGACTTGTTATGACATCAAAATGATGACTCAACTAGCCAAATTAATAGTTTAACTACTGCTTCTAACTGTGCTGTATTAAGATGCTCACATGTTTCAGTGCAACCTCGCCCTTACTGGTTTGGAAGTTGTGTTTGGAAAATACAGTAGTGTTTGAAACTTACGGTAGTATTTGGAAAATACAGTACTACTACAGTAATGTATGAAACCTTAGAGTTGAAACTATTGGTCATCACCTGATGAAAAGATACTATTATTCTTGTTATCTCTGACTAAACTTAGGCCACGGCTACACGAATCTGGATATTTCTGAAGCTGGACATTTCTTTGTGCGATTGGGGCTTGCAGCCACACAAAGCTGGATATTTCGGCCAGTAAACTGGATATGTTTTAAACTGGATAAACAAGATTTAAAAAAATATCTGATTCACTGGATCCGTGTAGGCATGACAACCGAAGTTGCTCTGAAGACGATGACATTAAGTGCGTGCGTGAGTGCACAGCTTCATGCATGTGAGAGAGTGAGAGAGAGATAGTCACAACACACACACATGCTCACACACTGACAGACACACATGCACAACCAAGCCTGCACGCATGCTTGTTCTTCTATGGTATTACAAATCTCTTACCGCAACGGCGCCACCTACTGGCCTGGCATGCTTGTTGGAGCTGATCATGGGAGCTAGATATCTTTGTTGACTCGTGTGGACCTGGATATTTTTCTATGTGGATATATGAAAATCTGGCATCCGAAAAAGATCCAGATTTGTGTAGCCGTGGCCTTACACTGAAACAGATTCGACATCAGCTGAAAGTTCTCTTGTATTCTTCTTACAACGGAAGTGTAAGGGAAAGCCATAACTCTAGACCCCCTTCCCATCTACCTCTGCCTTCCTATAGTACAGCCATCAGCGTGTGTGCGTGTGAGGGATGGTCTGCGCGTGAGCGTGAGTGCGTGCGCAAGTGTGCGTCAGTATGATTTCCCCAGCCCGTAGCAGCTGGAACCCCCCCCCCCCCCCCACCCCCCTTCCCCCCCGAATTGCGATATACGAGTCGTCTAATTTTCTGCTCTCAAATTCCCCCGCTCGGCTTCGATTTGAACGATGGAGGGGCTCCGGCTCGTCGAGAAATGTAGATTGGAGCCAATGGGGCTCCGCATGGCACCGCCGCCATTATCTGACATGTACAGATAGCTTTATTAGAAGCCTAATGGGAATCCATCCACGGCCCTCTGCCTAACTGCCTGCCTGCGCACGGCTCACCTTACAAAACGCAGGTGAGCCTCAATTTAGTGGCTGTCCAACCTGTGTGTGTGTGAGAGAGAGAGAGAGAGAGAGAGAGAGAGAGAGAGAGAGAGAGAGAGAGAGAGAGAGAGAGAGAGAGAGAGAGAGAGAGAGAGAGAGAGAGAGAGAGAGAGAGAGAGAGAGAGCGCGAGAGAGAGAGAGCGAGAGAGAGAGAGAGAGAGAGAGAGAGAGAAACTGTATGTACTGTATTACTAAACTTGTGAGGGCCAGATGTCACCTCAAGTATTGTAGAATTTTGCCACTGTCGGGCAGAAACCTTTCCAAGTTTTACATTTTTTAAATGTTCGTAAATTAAAGACAAACATCGTACAACAGTGTAGCACAAAAGTCGTGAAAATATACCATCTACAAGCACACTTGAGTGGTTGTGTGGATCAGCTATTTTCACTATTTCAAATCTTTGTTTTAATTGGTAACAAAAAAGGACAGATTTTGGACATACAAGGTTTCCACCAGGAACATTTTCCCGGTCCTCACAAGGGAAATTGTCGTCATGGTAAAAAAGAAAACACAACAGATCTTTTTTTTCTTCTCAGGCTTACAAAAAAAGAATCGGGTTACGTCTAGGATTAAACGTTTAGAAGTTAGGTTCAGGGATTAGATGTGGAGTTCTGGACTGCCTGATTTACACGTTAGTCGCTCGCTCGGGTGTTGTGCGCCGATCTACGCGACGCATCGCAGCGGGATGCGCTGCAGGCTTGTAGATCTATCTACTATATATATCAGGGGTGTCCAAAGTGCGGCCCCGGGGGCCAAATGCGTCCCGATGACAAATATTATACGTCCTGCATCTTCATTCGTTCCCTTGTTCCCTGTTGTCTCAGCTGAAGGGGTTAAAGAAAGGTTATTTTGTTGTATTTTTTACCTATTTGTTACATTTGGTAATGTCACGTGTGTCACTTGTAAAATCACTGTCTTAAAATGTTGATGTCCTCACAAGTTTAGTATCATGTGTGTGTAGAGTGTGTACTTGTGTTATTATACTAAATATTCACTCCAGGAGAGTAGAATTTGAGAAATAGACAATGTATCTCGTCTTTTAAGAGAAATGGTTGTTTTATTGTAAAAGTACAGTTGGATTACTTACAATTCTTAAGAAATTCACAGGTTAGGATTAGACGTCTAGAGGCTAGGTTTATGGGTTGAGGTTTGACTTATCCCGGATTTATTCTTAGTTGTACGCCCGATGTCTCGCACCCCAAAAAAATAGATGATCTGCAAGCTCACAGTGCGTCATGCTGTGGCACATTGTAGAGCTTGTGGATCTGGTATTGCTTGGGTCTGCGACAG
>NC_137829.1:14123998-14183168 GCF_963921795.1 Nannobrachium achirus
AAGTACATTTTATTTTTCCCTGTAGCCAAGGTATGGCAGCGGCCATACCTTGCCATACCCAATTGACGCCTCTGCTGTGTGTGAGGGCCAATCCTAGTTCCCCAGGGCTGTGTGTTCCAAACTGTTGAACGTGTCTCTTGTTGTACATCGTTGTTGTCGGGTGGAAACCTTGTATGTCCAAAACCCTTTGTTTTGTAGATCTACATTCTCACAACGCCTCGCGTTGCGAGGTGTTGTGAGCATGTAGATCTGCTATTTTCATAATTTTCTGCCTCTAATATTTGACAATTTGGCCAATGTTAAATTTGTCCTTTTAGAGGTATTAAAAAGTCCTTAAATCTTCACTTCAGAAATGTGCAGATACCCTCTATACACTTAACCATTATGTCGGTTTGTTTACTGTTGAGTGAGAAAACAATGCTGCACATTAAGTTAATCATCTGGGGACCATCCTTGGGGGTCCCGACGCACAGGTTGGGAACCACTGCCTTACACCACTGGGCATTCGTAGAACCAGGCCTCCTTCACTCTGGCTTCCTCTGTGGTGCAGAATGCACATGGAACTGAGTAGGAAAACAAGCTGTAAAATCACATTAGGATCTTTGTTTTGTCTCTCAGCAACACGGACCTCTTCCCACATGGACTATCAATGAATATCGACAGCTTTCTGTGAACAACAGAGAACCTTATTGCTCAACTTCCAAGTAACGCTGTCTGGCAAAACAACATGGACTTCTGGCTCCGTCACACGTCTTTTTTTTCTTTCTTCCACATTTTGACTGCACATCTTGCATCAGTTTTCCCCCAGTCCTGTGCACATGCCCACACAGGTTTGCATTACTATACTTGTGAGGACCTCAACGTTTTAGGACAGATTTTATGACTGCAGCTTTTAATTCAAATAAACAGCTGTAGGCCTGAAGCCCAAAAATGGCAGATCTACGAGCTTATAGGTCAGTGATTTTTTGGTGCATGACACTGTCTCGCAACTATATGAATCGTGTTTAACTCTAAATTCCAACCCCCTAAACCTAACTTATTACACGTCTAATCTTAACCTGAATCTTTTTCTAATAAACGTATCTCTAAACATACTTTTTCAATCACAAACAACCATCTTTTTTGTGAGGAAAAGGAAAATGGTCCTCACAACTTCTGTTTCTCAAATTCGACAATACTTGTCCTGATATCTGGTCCTCACAAGCACACACACACACGCACGCACGCACGCACGCACACACAGAGAAACGTGAATTGTTGACGTGTCACAGTGACATTGGTGTCACCGAAGCTGGGTGACACCGTTCTAACTTTGACAAGTTCATCTTGATGTGTGTGTGTGTGTGTGTGTGTGTGTGTGTGTGTGTGTGTGTGTGTGTGTGTGTGTGTGTGTGTGTGTGTGTGTGTGTGTGTGTGTGTGTGTGTGTGTGTGTGTGTGTGTGTGTGTGTGTGTGTGTGTGTGTGTGTGTGTGTGTGTGTGTGTGTGTGTGTGTGTGCGTG
The DNA here is from genome assembly GCF_963921795.1 of Nannobrachium achirus. NCBI lineage: Eukaryota > Metazoa > Chordata > Actinopteri > Myctophiformes > Myctophidae > Nannobrachium > Nannobrachium achirus. The sequence continues at coordinate 14,125,499 of NC_137829.1, forward strand.
CGTGTGTGTGTAGCAGCACTGATCCAGCCTGGGAGTGTCTCTCTGTGTGGGCGCTGGTGTAAAGTAACTAAGCACATGTACTCAAGTATACTTAAGTACCATTTTGAGGTACTTTTACTTTACTTAAGCACGTCAATTTTCCCAATGCTTCATACCCTGCTCCACTACATCTTGGAGGAAAATCTTATACTTTTTACTCCACTGCAATCATTTGAAAACCTGAGTTATTAGTCACTTTGTTTTGAGCATTACAAACTGCAATCGAACTGCATCAACCACTTAAGCCCTATTTTGCATGTCAGCTATTCCAAAATAGCCGATGACGCGTTGTGAGATTGTAGATCTGCTATTTAGTACTTTGACAAATGTTTGAAGAAATTGAAGGGAGAAAAAAATATTGTGGAAATCGGAGGCTGACATTCATATATGAGCATTTCTTTTTAAACCTTTGATACTGCAAGTATATTTTGACGCCAACACGCTTTCGTTGTACTTTTTAAGTAAATCGTTCGACTGCAGGGCTTTTACTTGTAGCAGAGTGTTTCTACACTGTGGTATTGATAATAAATAAAAGAGTGCTGCAGTGTGCTGTAACCCCTCCAACCCCCCACCTCCACCCGTCCTGTCCAGCTGGACCGGGCTTTGATGCTCGACAAAGCATGCCTCCCGACGCACACGCACACACGCACACACCATTAGGACAACAAAGCATGCCTCCGCGTTTGTTTACATGAGAGAGGCAGCTGTCCTCATCAGCTGTAGTTCCTGACTTCGGATATCGGCTCATTATATAAGCATATATAGGCCTTTTTTTGTGTGATTGCATCAAAATACATTTCTGGATGTCACGGACCATACAGGCCTCGCGGGTCATCTGGGAAAGGTCTGCTGTCAGTCCGTAACACTACAAATAAACGTGGAGAGGCAGCATTTTTTTAATGCCCCAAATATCTGGAACAAACTCCCAGAAAACGTTTAATTTCCTTTAAAACACAACTAAAGGCATGTCTGTTTGTCTCTGCCTTTCATTGAGTTATACTATTTGTTTCTTTCTCTTCTGCACTGTAATTGGATTTGTTTCTGTACTTGGTCTTGTCTTTTCTTTTTCTTTCTCCCTGCACAACGAATCTCTTTGCCGTTCTACTAGCTATGGTCCAAAACGTGATAACGATCTCCCTATGGTAACATGCATGTCTCCCCTGGTAGGCTCATTTTTGTATCAGTACACTTGATCAATAATTTCAGATCCATATTAATTAATACAGTACACTTCTTTTTATTTTTGCCTTCTTACTATCAGACAATGGTGCATTACTCTTCAAGAAACGGTTACAGTACAACAAATGTATGGTCTGTTATGAATGATTATCTTCGCTGTATGCAATGCCTCCGTGTGTACACTTTTGTGGGATATTGACTCTTTTAGAATCAGCCTCAGTTCTTAATGTGTGGGTTAGGGGTGGGCGATATGGTGATAAATATCGTTGAGACGATACAATGTCTCCACATCACGATAATGCCTTTTCAGAGATGTCGTATATATTGTGATACAACGAGGGAACGAATTGTTGTTGTCCTGTTGAATACAGAGATTCATTGCAGAATTCATTTAAACCTGCATTTTGGTCTAAATCAGTAGTTCTCAAACTTGAAAATGTCAAGGTCTCCCTTAACTCTGACAGTATACAAATGAAACCAGTCCATTTGGTTTCAATTGTATACTGTCAGAGTTACATACTTGTAAGGTTACATTTAGACCTCCCAAAAGGAACCCAGATCCCTGGACCCAACTTTGAGGACCACTGGTCTAAATGGTTTGTTACTCATTTTTCTTTTAGTTTTTGTTACCCAGTTGTACTGTTAAAGTAACTTGAAAAGTAACCATAAAAAACAACAAAAAGAAAAAAAGAATCGCGATAACATTGTCTATCGTGATACTGCTTGGAAAAATATCGTGATATTGTATTTTTCCATATCGCCCACCCCTACTGTGGGTTTTATAAATATTGAACCGATGACAAGTATAACGGCCGGGCTACACCAAACCGTTTTGCGCGCGTATGCGCGTTTTGGATAGATCCAATGTATATCAATTCAGCCAGCTACACCAGGCGTACGGATAGCGCGAACCACGGATACGCATTCCCTAAAAATAGGATCGGTTCTATTTTTTAAGCACGCGTATGTGTTTTGTACACAGACTATCTGGTCTTCCTCGCATATACTCCCTCCTTGGTGTAGCCTGGAGCGTGTACGCATACGCGAGCGTCTTCACGGACAGTACGCGCGTATGCGCGCATTTTTTGGTGTAGTCCGGCCGTCAACAAGAGCTTAATAACTACATTGGATCCATTCAGGTTATTTTTTTGTCCCACATTTCCTGAAAAGTAACACTTTTGAACGTGCAAGGTTTCCACTGCATGGGGGTAACCACCAACCACTCACTATGTGTTCACTGTCTCCCTACAGTTAACCTGTTGGACTCCAAGGCCAGCCAAGGGGAGCTGGGATGGATGTCCTACCCGTCACATGGGGTGAGTCCATCACAAAAGACACTAAATGTACTGTATACCTAATTTAACCACCGTGTCCCTGTTCTGGCCATGTCAAACGTTTGGTGAAAAAATAGCTGATGTACAACCCCGTGAGTTGCAACGTCACTCATTGTCTTTTCCTCTACTTACTGAAACTTAATTTTCAACCTATCTTCATATTATTGGTCCTCACTAATGCTGATGATATGGTGCAATGTTTTTTTCTGTCTCAGAGGAGGGCTGTGGACAGTTCAGACAATGTAATGTGCAGTAGCCAGTAGGGCTTCAACATTAATATTCGAATATCGGATATTCGTCGAATATGGGGGGAAAATGCATATTCGATCATAAAAATTAATATTCGAATTATAAAAAAAAAAAAAAAAAAGTAAAAAAAAAAAGTAAAAAAAAAAAAATCCGGCCATGCACGGTAGTACTACCGAAACATAACTCCGGCCATATACGGTAGTACTACGAAACATAACTCCGGCCATGTACGGTAGTACTACGAAACATAACTCCGGCCATATACGGTAGTACTACGAAACATAACTCCGGCCGCTCTCTCTAGAGGTCTCATCACACGTTGTTATGAGAAGCTGCTAACGTTAGCTTCAGCTTGATAGCTTCACCCTCTGGCTGTGGCTCTGTTAGTTGCGACCGTAGGTCGCATTTACTACCAAAACCTCCACCGGCTGTCCGTCCGTCCGTCAGTGAGTGAGTCAGTGAGTCAGTCAGTCACACGTCACACGTCACACTTTTGCCCTGCTCATATCTCCACAACCGTTGCCCCCATCCATGCCAAATTTTGCACACACACTACAACCTCCAAGGACCCCCGGAGCTCCAGGGACCCCCAGGTCCCTGGGGGACCCCCAGGTGTAAAAAAATGTCCCTCTGTGAGTCGCACGTCACACTTTTGCCCTGCTCATATCTCCACAACCGTTGCCCCCATCCATGCCACATTTTGCACACACACTCCTTACCTGCCAAACTACAACCTCCAAGGACCCCCGGAGCTCCAGGGACCCCCAGGTCCCTGGGGGACCCCCAGGTGTAAAACATGACCAAATGTGCAAAAATGACCAAATGACCACCCCAACGGGGCTGCTCACGGGGAATTCCTGGGGACCACCCACTCCTGGTGCTCCAGAATGGATGCAAAAGTGGTGACGCCCCCATAAAATGCCGTAACTCGGGCTAGGAGCGTCCGGGAGAGCCGGGGCCGGTACCTATTCGTCCGCCAAGGCAACGCAGACACCCCACCCCTCATTTCTCACATGGCCCTCTTCTAGCGCCACCATCAGGCCGATTCTTGCAAAACACATTTTTGGACACTGCTCCTAAAATGTTTGCCCTAAAATCACGCAAATCGCTACACAGTATGTCTACACTCATCCCATCAACATGAATCTGTCCCATATAGCGCCACCTTCAGGCCGAATTTTAAAAACACATTTTTGGACACTGCTCCTACAGATTTTGCCCTAAAATCACGAAAATCACTACACAGTATGTCTACACTCATGTCATCAACATGGATCAGGAAGATTTTGGAAAAACACATTTTTGCCCTATTTGTGGAGATAAGCAACCTACGGTCGCGTATCTCCCGATTAGGGAGTCTTACTGGTTACAAACTGTTGCAGATAGCAGGGTGACCACAGCTTAGCTTGTAGATTTTTCCTCATTGATCTTACACCAGCATGCATTTGCAACATAGCCTCTAGCCTAGCCAGACAGCAGCTGTCTCTGACTGACTGACTGACTGCGAGTGGAGGAGTAGAGGAGAGGAACGTATGTCTCAGTGTTGCCAAGTCTGATATTTATAATCCATGTTGGGCTTGTTTCTTTTTTGTTGTAAAGTTGCTTGTAAATAATGGTGGTTGTGATTGTGAGCTTGTAGATCAGACCAGCTGTTTTCAAATAGCCAATGTATATAGGTTTAAAGTAATCATGTGGCCTATATTCACTTATTTTGAGCTTGTTTTCATAGACCTGGTTGCTTATTCCTCTCACAAGATTTGGCAACACACCCATCTATTTTGATAATGGTAACAGAGAACTTACAGTGGCTATTTACTTAACTTTTTTGCTTTTAATAGTTTTATAGCCTAATTGCATTTACTTTTTTGTGTAAAACAATTTTCATCAGCTTTATAAATAAATCTCTTTGAAACTGAAGACCATGGCCAATATTGATGATAATATAAAAAAAAGAAAAAGAAAAAAAAAAACCTTTTTTTTTCTTTTTTATTTTATTATTATTATTATTATTTTTATTGTTTTTTTAATATTCGAATATATTCGATATTCGGGCCAATTTCTAAGACCAATATTCGAATTTAATATTTGAGGAATGTTGAAGCCCTAGTAGCCAGGTGCAACAAAGCAGTGCCATGAATAATTGATGGGATGGTCGTGCAGATATCTTAGGACAACCACTGGAACTGGTTTAACTTGATTGGTGCTAGAGTGTTTGTTTACCGCAGAGAATTATGTTGGTTCCATTTGTTCCCTCTCAGAAATAAATTAACACTACTGGATTGGAATGCAGGTGGAACAAAGCAGTGTCAGGAATTTACAGTGCAGTCTTAGGACAACCAGCAAATGTAGGCAGATTGGAGAAAATGTTCATTGATAAATCAACAAATAACATCAACAGTTACATAATTTGTAATTACTAGTAACATCATCATTAGTGTTTATTTATTTTTTCTTCTTTTTATGAACACAAGAACAATGGCTTTCATTAGGCTAACTTTCCAGGAATAGAAAGCCTGACGTTTCTATTAGCTTGGATTTCTTATTGATGTTCACTGGTAGGTATAGATTCTGAACTGTCCACAGCCTCTGAGTAGAACCAACATAACGGGCCCTATTTTTGTCCATGCTAAACCCTAAACCCCTAAACGTCTTTGCCTTTTTTTGTTTTACTATTTTGAAAAACATTTTAAAATACTTCAAATAGCTGACCTACATCAACACGTTCTGAGCTTGTATATCAGCTATTTGAAACTATTTAAAAATGTTTTTCAAAATAGTGAAAAAAGGCAAAGAAGTTTAGGGATAAGGGGTTTAGCATGGACAAAAATAGGGCCAATATGTCAAACATTCATGTATGTACATTTATTATAACTAACTCTCATTTATAAGAAGGACCAATTATGGGGGAAGTCGTCCTTTTTTACTACTGCTTTTTAACTATTTTTAAAAGCATGTACTTTTCTTTTCTTTTTGTCAAGTAGGTACTTTAAATCAAGTAAACATTTGACAGAGTAACTTTCACTTCATGTAGTTGCGTAATACTTCACAAGAAGCTGCTATCCTTTGACTCAAGTACCAGGGTTGAGTGCTTTGTCCACCATTGCCAGTGAGTTACTTTCCACAAAGTCCTGTTTGACGGCAGCAGCGAAGTGCAGCTTAAGCCAGGTCTCTGAGTGGTTAGCGGCACCGCAGGTTACAGGTTAAGTGTGTGGGACGTGATGGTTCAAACACTCAGCTTGTTGTGTTGAGTCAATCATTGTGACCTGAAGACAACGTATCCATCTTCACACGAGCAGTGATAAGCAAGTTACTGTTGGACAGGGGTGTCACAATGGGGGGAAGGGGGGGGGGGGGGAGTCAAAATACAAAGAAAGCCAAAATACAAAGGGAATTCATAATTGCTCATAACAACCACACCAGGGGGTCTAATGATGTACTGTCAACCTCATAGACACATGTGCAAAACTATGGCACCACCTCTTTAAGCGAACATTTGTAACTCAAATTTTGCTTCTGGGGGGTCCCTGGAACTAAATATTTTGAGATGGAGGTCCGTGGCCAAATACATTCATTTTGGGGGTACTTCACATGAAAAAGTGTGAGCACCACTGACATAGAAAAATAGGTTTTTCAAAAAACCTTCAAAGATGTTCACGATTTTTCAAAAATAGCAGCTATACAAGCTTGCATATGTGCTATTTTTCAATAGTTAAAGCACAAAATAACGCAGTGAATCCTTGTACCCATCAGGGCCCAGAATTTGTTGCGACACCCCTGTTCACAAGAGCAGTGATAAGCAAGTTACTGGTGGAACAAAACCAGAAATGATTCTAATGCCAGAGAGCTTTCGCTTTGTTTTGGTCTTGAATTGACACTTGTGGCCTTTCTAAACGGGTTAGACCAGGGATCTGCTTTTCAGGCCAAAGACCCCTTATAGCTGAGAGAGCGATGAAGCAGGACCGTCTACTACAGATTGTATAAAATTGTGTTGCAGTCAGATTAATGTTTTTCATAGCTTTCATAGATAGCTTCATAGACACGTTGACAGCACTATCGTCAGTGTTGTGTAAATTAATATACCTAGTTTGTTTGTTTACACATTATAACTTATTTAGCAGTACAAAATCTGAGGAGCCCCTAGGGGTGCTGGACCCCCTTTGAAGACCCATGGGTTAAAATGATTTTATTGAACGATAGCAGCAAAGTACACCGTATATTGAGTGCAGATTTGGACCAAAAGCAGAGTCTCTGATGCCACTTTGCATCAATTTTTATATTTACACACACACACACACACACACACACACACACACACACACACACACACACACACACACACACACACACACACACACACACACACACATAGACCAGGGTTCCCAGGGAACCAGGGTCCCCCAGGGGACCATCCAAAATGCTCAGGGTGAAGGATGAGGTTGTTAATCTTAATTGCCTAAAAGGTTTTCACTTTAACGGCAACGACAAAGCAACGATTTGTTAAGTGTGAGTGAACATAACCCCACTAAACATAAACCCACTGCGTAATGTCAGTGTGTGTGCGTGCACGCTCGTGTGTGTATGTCCTGCTAATAAAGTTTCACTGTGGGAGCATATGGAGCAGTGCGTGTGGATAATCTATTCTAGGTGAGACTGTATATTAACCCAAAAAAAGAGAGGCCAACTACAAAAGCCTTCTAAATCAGTAGTTCTCACACTTAGGGTCGTACAAGCAGGTGTGCAGATGTATGTACACGCTCGCCGCTTATATATCTGCTATTTGTATCTGCTATGCAACTCAAAGATCTTTAATGACACAGACGCTTTCCCACTTTTAATTGGTTAAGTCATTATAGACCCAACCTTAAAGGAGTAGTTCACCCCAAAATGTTTTTTTTTCTTTCTATTGATTACTCACGCCATGGAGACTTGAGTTCAATAATATTTTTTTTGTTTTAGTCTCACTCCTAAAACAATCATTTCATTAGAATAAATGTAACCTCTTTGATTCCGGATGGGGACCCGAATGCATCATCTCGAATCAATGGGGGTTATATTTACTATAGAGAAATCTTTGTCTTAGGAATTCGAAAAAAAATACAAAAAGAAATATAACTGAACTCAAGTCTCCATGGCGTGAGTAATCAATAGGAAAAATTGAGGGTGAACTACTCCTTTAATATGCAGTCTAACCTAAGCTTTATGACACTTGTTATAAATGTTTATGCATAGCAACTTAGAACAAAAGTAGACCAAAGGCGATCCAAGAGAAATCCAAGCGATGTCTGGCGATGTCCTTTCACAGAACAATGCGACTCAGATGTTTTTCAAAAATAGCAGCTATACAAGCTTGCATATGTGCTATTTTTCAATAGTTAAAGCACAAAATAACGCAGTGAATCCTTGTACCCATCAGGGCCCAGAATTTGTTGCGACACCCCTGTTCACAAGAGCAGTGATAAGCAAGTTACTGGTGGAACAAAACCAGAAATGATTCTAATGCCAGAGAGCTTTCGCTTTGTTTTGGTCTTGAATTGACACTTGTGGCCTTTCTAAACGGGTTAGACCAGGGATCTGCTTTTCAGGCCAAAGACCCCTTATAGCTGAGAGAGCGATGAAGCAGGACCGTCTACTACAGATTGTATAAAATTGTGTTGCAGTCAGATTAATGTTTTTCATAGCTTTCATAGATAGCTTCATAGACACGTTGACAGCACTATCGTCAGTGTTGTGTAAATTAATATACCTAGTTTGTTTGTTTACACATTATAACTTATTTAGCAGTACAAAATCTGAGGAGCCCCTAGGGGTGCTGGACCCCCTTTGAAGACCCATGGGTTAAAATGATTTTATTGAACGATAGCAGCAAAGTACACCGTATATTGAGTGCAGATTTGGACCAAAAGCAGAGTCTCTGATGCCACTTTGCATCAATTTTTATATTTACACACACACACACACACACACACACACACACACACACACACACACACACACACACACACACACACACACACACACACACACACACATAGACCAGGGTTCCCAGGGAACCAGGGTCCCCCAGGGGACCATCCAAAATGCTCAGGGTGAAGGATGAGGTTGTTAATCTTAATTGCCTAAAAGGTTTTCACTTTAACGGCAACGACAAAGCAACGATTTGTTAAGTGTGAGTGAACATAACCCCACTAAACATAAACCCACTGCGTAATGTCAGTGTGTGTGCGTGCACGCTCGTGTGTGTATGTCCTGCTAATAAAGTTTCACTGTGGGAGCATATGGAGCAGTGCGTGTGGATAATCTATTCTAGGTGAGACTGTATATTAACCCAAAAAAAGAGAGGCCAACTACAAAAGCCTTCTAAATCAGTAGTTCTCACACTTAGGGTCGTACAAGCAGGTGTGCAGATGTATGTACACGCTCGCCGCTTATATATCTGCTATTTGTATCTGCTATGCAACTCAAAGATCTTTAATGACACAGACGCTTTCCCACTTTTAATTGGTTAAGTCATTATAGACCCAACCTTAAAGGAGTAGTTCACCCCAAAATGTTTTTTTTTCTTTCTATTGATTACTCACGCCATGGAGACTTGAGTTCAATAATATTTTTTTTGTTTTAGTCTCACTCCTAAAACAATCATTTCATTAGAATAAATGTAACCTCTTTGATTCCGGATGGGGACCCGAATGCATCATCTCGAATCAATGGGGGTTATATTTACTATAGAGAAATCTTTGTCTTAGGAATTCGAAAAAAAATACAAAAAGAAATATAACTGAACTCAAGTCTCCATGGCGTGAGTAATCAATAGGAAAAATTGAGGGTGAACTACTCCTTTAATATGCAGTCTAACCTAAGCTTTATGACACTTGTTATAAATGTTTATGCATAGCAACTTAGAACAAAAGTAGACCAAAGGCGATCCAAGAGAAATCCAAGCGATGTCTGGCGATGTCCTTTCACAGAACAATGCGACTCAGATGTTTGCCATCATCACAGTTCAGCTCAATCGCCAGCATGCCACAGAGACTGCAGCATAAGCGAGGCAACACCAGACCAGCGTGACGCAATATAGTCACTTCTGGCTCAACTCGCCGCAATAACGCTTACACACATTTATTACTGGCAATTTATTACAGCTAAATGTATACTTTGCTGGACGGCCGCGTCACCAACGCCTCCCTCAGGCTGGGACATCCGTTATTGTCGTCAAGCGACGCGGTCGCCGCGCCGAGGTATGAGTCCGGGCTGCTTTCCTTTCCCACATGGTGTGAGCAGGCTGTTATAGTCCAGCCCCCATAAATCTCTCCCTTAAAGGTCATACAAATTGCCTGCAATTGTCTTCAGTCCAAACGCTACTTCGAGCAGCCAAGTTTTTCCTTTGCGGCCTCCTTTTTTTTTCTCCCCTCCTACTTTTTCTTCTTCCCGGGGTTCAACCTTATAAAGCTCCCAACATGCAGCAGCAGCAGCAGCAGCAGCAGCGGTGGAGCTGTGTGCCAGAGGTGTATACGGCCTGGGGAAACCAGACCTGGCAGCTCCACGGAACAAATGACTGGATTACCTTAAGCCACTGCCAAGGCCTAATTCTGACACTTAATAAAGTTTGGAGGAAAAGCAGAGGTGTGCGTGTGCCCCTGTGTGTGTGCGTGCGTGTGTGTGTGCGTGTGTGCGTGTGTGTGTGCTTGTGTGCGTGTGTGCGTGTGTGTGTGTGTGTGCTTGTGTGTGTACGTGCATGTTTGCTTGTGTGTGTGTGTGCGTGCACGCGTATGTGTTTGTGTGTGTGTGCGTGCATGTGGCCCTGAGGCCCAGGAGTCTAACTAGCTAGACAAATAAACACGTTGGGTTAGCCCAGGGGAGGTGTATAGCGGTACTTTAAGTGGAGGGCTGGCTGGTATAAATGGAGGTCTCGCAACAAGAGCTTTTCGAGGAGCTGCTGCAACATTACGCGCTGGCTCTATAGTGCAGGGGTCTGCAGTGTTTTTTCTGCAGACCAGAGACCCCTTAAGCTGAGAGAGAGATGAAGCAGGGACCCCCACTATATTTTATGACGTTGTGTTGCAGATTAAACTTCTTTATAGATTTCATAGATGCCTTCGTAGGCTTGTTTGACAGCACTATATCATCAGTGTTGGATTCCTGTTGATGTGCATTTTCAGGCATTTAACCGTCTTAAACCCTCAATAGCAGGGGTGGGCAACTTTGATGATGGAGAGGGCCACTAAAACGCGTGAGCTTGTAGATCTGCTATTTTTGCTACTTTTGAATTGGAATCCTGAATTAATTAATTTAATTTCACATGCATTTAGTTATACTTATGTAAACTTTATGAACTTAGATATACTGTGCAGATTCAGATGATACGTATAAAAGAATGTACAGTCGTCTTTTTTGCCAGACCCAGGGGGTCGGCCTACAAAAGGCTTTGTCGGTCTGTCGGTCTGTCGGTCGGGCGGTCGGTCCCTCTTTTCCTCAGTGTGCCTGTGTTTGCCTCTGACTGCTCATCTGCCCCTCCCTTCCCTTGCTCGGCTGATTGCCTTGAGTGGCGTCACCTGTACAGGACCAGCTGAGTTGAGTTGGCTGACGAGCTGCTGACACTATAAATTCCTCAGCCCATCTACAAGCTCAGAAACATTTCCAGCTGCTCAGCCTATACAATCCTGTGTGTTCATGTGTTTCATTGCGGGTCTGGCAGAACCAGGTGACCTGGTCTAGTTAATGATGATTAGGATCTGCAGCAACAGTCTATCAGCTGCTGCAGATCATAATCATCATTAAAAAAGACTCCTACGACTTACAGCGAGTGCGCATTTTAACATTCCTTTATAATACAGATATCAGTCAGAAACATAACACACTAAACAAGTTGCAGACAGATTTGGGTCTGGCCCCGCTCAATAATTGTGAATCCATTTCCTCACCTGAGTTGGGTGACCAATCAGGGCCCAGTATTGGTCTGGTCTAACCAGTTGTGTCCAGAGACATTTTTTTTAAATCTGCCCCTTGGAAAAAGAACCTTCCCTATAGAAATACCACCAGACAAATATCCACGCAGTGATATAGTCTGGCTACGCGAGGCTATAGACAATACCCACATTTAATAATACACACAACAACACAGCCTAAATGGATCACGGTGTACACATTGCCATATACTGTATACCCGTTTGTTCCGTCGCACATTTTTACAGTACATCAACACCTGTATAATTGACATACTGAGACATATGAGAAGACTGGAAGGAGAGATGGAGGAAGAGAACACACGAGGGAAAGAGAGAACGCACGCTGTGTGTGTTTATGGGGGGGTTAACAGCAATTGAGAGAGACGGTATAGGAAGGACGAGGGGCTTTGATAAAAAGAAGAGAGAGAGAGGGAGGGAGGGAGGGAGAGGGAGAGAGAAGGCTTGCAGTTCTCTCTCCCTGTACCCCTTCTTGCCACCATTTACTTCTATGCAGAAATACAGTGTGTTGATTGCGTCACATCTTGGTCACTTCTCATATTTTTGGTTTTGTGGATTTATTTTTTCTTTCTCGACCACAGATCTTAGAGGTGTGATTTAAAACCCATCAAGACCAGGAACGCATCCGTGTTAGATTTGAACAAGTTTAACCATCATTTTGTGCTTTAACTATAAGCAGATATACAGGCTCGCAGAGCTTGTATATCTGCTATTTTTTTAAATCGTGACAATTTGCAAAGATCTTTGAATATATGTATTTTGAAACGAAGATTTGTAACTCCAATCTTTGTTTCTGGGGGGTTCCTGGAACAACATTATTTTAGATGGGGGGTCGGCGGCCAAACACATATAATTCTAGTGGTCCTTGACATTTAAAGGTTTGAGCACCGCTGATATGGAAACATACGTTGTTTTTTTTTCTTCAGAAAACCGCTTTAGAAGACTTTTTTAACGGGTTAAGATGGCATGTTGTTTACACAGATCATAGGTTCCTTGTTTACCTGGTATCCTGGTTTCTTTGAGGCACTAGTAGACCTACACGTGTTAACCTGGGCACTACACTCCCTCTGGAAACCTGGGGAGACAACGGACTGCCCTCGTGCTTCATTCTTTGCATGAGGAGTCCAAGTCGCTTCTTTTCACCTGACAAGGGAGAGATTCCCCGGCTGGATGTAGCACGTGGAAGGAACACGTTATTCCAACCGGTTTCTTTCCCCTCCATCAGGCGCCCTGGCTGGCCAGGGGGAGGCATTCTTCTTCTTTTGTGTATCAAGACTACTAGATTTTTATATTTTGTCGATAAGACTAGACTAGACTAAAACTATTTCAGAAGACTAAGACTAAGACTGTTATTTGTGTTATTCAAAAAACTAAGACTAAGACTAAATCTAAAGTCTAAGTCTAAAACTAATGGCTGTAAAAATTAACCCTGGTATGTAACTGCAATGAAATTAAAGCCAGATACATCTTTTATGTATGGTTTATTTTGACCAAGTAACAGGCAGTAGAAGACAATGACTTGTTCAGAATTATGTGGTTATATTTAGCCTAAAAATCGTATCCTAAAAGATGAAGACTAAAAGTCTAAGACTGACTAAGACTGACTAAGACTAAAATGTTTTGATATTTAGTCTACTAAGACTAGACTAGACAAAAACAATTTTTGAAGACTAAGACAGGACTAAGACTAAATGGTGTATTATTCAAAAGACTTTAACACTGCCTCAGCTAAATGTCTACATTTTAGAGAGGTTAATATGCCTGATTTATACTCATCTGCCCCCGCTGTGTCACGCCTTCTACAAGCGTGGAGTTCCGCTATTTTTGGTCACGACGCACTCGACAACACAGGTCTAAATCGAGCTTCGCAGAAAGCAAATGAAAGAGAGGGGGGACAGGAGCCAACGAAAGAGAGGCGGAGAAACGATACACAAGGGGACGAGAGAGTGATTATGACAGGGAGGGAGAGAGAGAGAGGACAAAGAGGGGGGGTAAGATGGAGAGAGAGAGGAACAGAGATGATTCTGCTGCTGCTACCGATGATGATGGTGATGATGATAGTGATGATGGCGTTCTCAAGGTGAATGATGGGTAATCACTCACGCCACCCACTGTCTGACCGCGCTCTGATAAGCACCCTGCCCTGAGAGAGCGGCCCGCGCAAACATGTCTCATAATGTGGTCACGCACGCTCACACACACGCACGCGCACATGCGCACGCACGCGCACATGCGCACACACACTGACACTGACGGATAGGCCGTGGCTATCGGCCTGCAGAGCCACAATGCACTCCGGTCAGGAGCAAATTAAGAGCTTAGCCTCCCAGACGCTTCCCCCGTTGCCACCAGAACTGAACTGTGTGTGTGTGTGTGTGTGTGTGTGTGTCTTTGCATATGGGTAGGTCAACTTTTGTGTTTCTGTGTGATCATGTCCATGTCTGCGAGAGAGAGAGAGAGACAGAGTGTGTGCGTGCATGCGTGCGTGCGTGCGTGCGTGCGTGCGCGTGGCTCTCTTATCAGTTCAGAACGCAGACTTGAGTGCTGAGCTTGCATCGTCCGGGGGGGCTTAGCCCCTCCCCACAACTGAAGACCACTAAAGATTACACTGTCTGCTTTCAAAGCATGCACGCACGCACATGCACACACACGCGTACACACGCGTACACACACACACACACACACACACACACACACACACACACACACACACACACACACACACACACACACGCACACGAACACACGCACCCTCCAGTGTGGAGGGTCTGCAGAGAATGTGGGATTAATCATGCCTTTGTTCACGTGTAGCCATGGTGTACTTTCATCACTATCCACAACAACCAGTAATAATGCTGCTAACCATTGAATCACATGAACTGTATAGCACAGTGGTTCTCAACCTTTTCAGGCCATGACCCCCAAAATAATCATATTTGACCCTACGAGTTGAGGCATTACATTTTGTATAACATGGTTCTATTGTGAAAAAAGACGATCTACATTTAAAGATACTGCTCTCTGTATGCGAGGCGTTGTGAGCATGTAGATCATCTATTTTCACAATGTCTGCCTCTAATATTTAACAATTTGGCCAATGTTTAATTTGTCTTTTCAGAGGTATTAAAAAGTCCTTAAATTGTCACTTTAGGAATGTGCAGATACCCTCTATACACTTGAACTTTATATTGGTTTGTTTACTGTCGAGTGAGAAAACAGTTAATCATCTGAGGAGCCCCCAAAATCATTTGCGGACCCCCCTGGGGTTCCCGACCCACAGGTTTAGAACCACTGCTCTGGCACAGTGGTTCTCAAACCTGTTCATGTCAAGGATCCCCAAATTGATATGTATTTGGCCACGGACCCACGATCTGAAAAGGCTTTGTGCCAGGAATCCCCAGAACAGAAGATTCATGTAAAAAAAAGCGAAATTGTTCAGAAATATTTGCAATATATATCATTTTTTTAAGTAAAAAAAAGTAGCAGTTGTGTTGCGCTGCGCTGCGAGCTTGCAGGAGATACGGTGGCTCAGGATGTAGAGTGGCCGCTTGGGAACCGGAAGGTTCCCAGTTCGATCCCGGGCTCCCCCAGAGTTAGTGTTGAAGAGTCCTTGAGCAAGACTCTGAAGCCCTAGTTGCTCCCGATGCACAATCATTGTAAACTGCCTTGGATAAAGGTGTTATATAAATGCACCGAGGAATAGAGGGGAGGAATAGAGGAGAAGAGAGGAATAGAGAGGGAAAGAGAGGAATAGAGGAGAGGAGGGAATGGAGGGGTACACTGGACTGTGGCCAGAATCTAAAGAGCCATACCATTAAAACAGACCTGAGACCCTGAGATCAGCAACGTGAGCCGTGTGTGTGTGTGTGTGTGTGTGTGTGTGTGTGTGTGTGTGTGTGTGTGTGTGTGTGTGTGTGTGTGTGTGTGTGTGTGTGTGTGTGTGTGTGTGTGTGTGTGTGTGTGTGTGTGTGTGTGTGTGTGTGTGTGTGTGTGTGTGTGTGTGTGTGTGTTGCACATGCTCTGGTTTCTCATTATTCCTGACAGATTTGCAGTGGAACACAGATCCTGGTTTCCTTTTTTGCACGCACGCACGCTGTGGTTCCATACATCAGTGTTTCTCAAACTATTAAATTTCAAGGTCTTCCCTTAACTCTGACAGTGTACAAATGGAACCAAATGGACCCATTAGGGTCCATTTCCCATTTGGTTCCATTTGTAGACTGTCAGTGTTACAGACTTGTATGGGTCAATTTAGACCCATACAAGACCCATACCCCCTAAAGGAACCCACCCTGAAATCCACTTTGAGAAATACATGTTGTGTGGACCTGAAATGTTCTTAGGATTAGGAACAACTGAAATAACTGACCTATCTGACTGTTTCACAACATTAATCCAAAGCTCAAACATTTAAATCCCATTGTGTAAAAATAATGCCTTAGCTGCAGCTCTATGATACAGTATAAGCTTACAGTTTGCTTGCTATTTTCAGCGAAAGCTTTCCCCACAATATGGATGCTGGTGTTTGATTGGTTAAATCAGTGGTTCTCAACCTTTTCAGGCCGCGTCTCACAAAATAATCATATTTTAACTGGGGATCCCCCCACCCTGATGAGCACTAAGAGTTGAGGCATTACATTTTGTATAACACGGTTCTATTACTACTATAAAAATAGCAGATCTACATTCCCACAACGCCTCGCGTTGTGAGGCGTTATGAGCATGTACTGTAGATCGGTAGCCTGACACTCAGCCTGAATTGACATTTCGTTTCACTTCATTATTCAGTCTGAGGTCGCTCCCGCCCAGGGCGATTGCTGGGATGGGCGTTGCCAAAGAGGCAGTCTTCTGCGATTGATTCACCGTCTGACCAACACATGACGTAGTGTTGTTATGTGTGGCTGGCTAGTGGCTAGCCTGTTGCTTGCTAGTGCTACTTGCTAACCAAAGACACAGGCAGAATAGGAGCACTACGAACTAGTAATCAAACACAACATAACATGCCTGCTACTGGTGTTTCATAGCGAGATAGATCGATACGATCGCAATTTACCGCATTTTACTGCGACGCGATGCGCGGTACGGTACGGCGGCGGCGCTAGTTTACTTGGAAACGCACATGAGTTCTGGGAAACCCCCACCCACGCTGATCACAAGACGCTGATTCACGACGCTGATTCGCCGTACGGATTTTCGAACGAGGAAGGCCTCTTCAATGAGAGCGATTCCAGACCCCTGAATCGCCAAAACAAAAATTTTAAGGGGTGTGGCTAGCGATTCAGGGTCTGGAACTAGGCTAGTAGATCGGCTCTTGTCGCAATTTCTGCCTCTAATATTTGACAATTTGGCCAATGTTTAATTTGTCATTTTAGAGGTATTAAAAAGTCCTTAAATTGTTACACTGTCTGCTTTCAAAGCATGCACGCACGCACGTGCACACACACGCGCGCGCACACACACACACACACACACACACACACACACACACACACACACACACACACACACACACACACACACTGTCCCTCCTGTGATTTCATACAGCTCAACATGACGCCTGCTGTTGAACACAAAATGTGATCGATGGAGTTTCGGGTTTCCTGTCTGTCTGTCTGTCTGTCTGTCTGTCTGTCTGGCCTGCTCAGTGTGTTCTGGTCTATACTGTAACAGTGTTGTACACGCACTGTAAAGCAACTTAAATCATAACATCATTGCATTACATAGATCCACTTAAGTGAATGTTTTAAAAAGCTGTCTGACACAATATTGCATATTTTTGCAATCGATGCCTGAACACATAGCCATGTAAGAAAGAATTAAGACATTTGCAAACACACGCGCACCCACACACACTCACACATTATCGTCCCATCAGAAAAGTGCGTGCTATGAGCCTTTCCTCGGTGCTACAGCCTCAAAACACTACAACAAAGGGGGCACGGTGGCGCAGTCGGTGCTGTCATCAGTGCCCATACCCTATAGGTGGGGTTCGCAAAAGGGCTTTTCTGTGTGGAGTTTGCATGTTCTCCCCGTGTCTCCTAGGGTAGGTACCCTCTCGAATAAACATGCAGTAATCCTGGTCTCTATACTGCCTCCCCCTGGCCAGCCGGAGGGGAAAGGAACTGGTTGGAATAACGTGTTCTTTCCACGTTCTACGTCCAACCGGAGAACCTCCCCCCCGTCAGGTGAAACGAAGCGACTTGGACTCTTCATGCATAGAAGGAAGCATGAGGTCAGTCCATTGTCTCCCCAGGTTGGCAGAGGAAGTGTAGCGCCCAGGATTACGTTAGATAATTGACACCGGGTGAAAAATGGGTTACAAAATCGTGGGATAAAACATTTATATATAAAAAAAAAAGAATCAACATTCAGAACAGAGCAAAAACACAGAAAATCCTAAAATGAAAACAATTATCATGGATGAACATTTCGGAGGCGGTGGGTTTAAGCACGATTGACACGGGTCGAATAAATCGCTTTACGAGCGAGCTCCTTAAAGAACCTCACCATGCTGTCATCCTACACCAGAGCCATGCATGGCGGAGGGGCTTTGACTCCCGTTGACCTGCAAGTCTTTGAAGTGTCTTTTAATGGTTGTCTGAGAGCAGGGGTGTCACAAGGGGGGAACAAGTGGGACTGGGTTACTAGGGCCCAAGGTGGAGGGGCCTTAATTATTTTATTCTTTAGCTATTGAAAAATAGCAGATCAGCTATTTTTGAAAAGTCGTGAAAATTTTGCTTCTGGGGGGGGGGGGGGGGGGGTCCCTGGAACTACATTTTTTGAGATGGGGGTGGTGGGAAAATACATATAATTTTGGTGGCCCTTCACATGAAAAAGTTTGAACACCACCGACATAGAAACATAGGTTTTTCGAGAAAAAAAAACATAGAACGATTTAGAAGACATTTATAGAATCGTGTCAAAAATATTGAAAGCCTTGCACAAATTTTCACGATTTTTCAAACGTAGCAGATCTACAAGCTCGCAGCGAGTCATTTTTCAATAGTAGTAATAATGCGTGCCCAGTCTAAATGGGGGGCCCGCAGTGAATCCTTGTACCCACTGCCCAGGGCCCAGAATGTGGTGCGACACCCATGTCTGAGAGTACGTGCCTGGACTCACTGCCTGGGCTGTAATATCTGACCCCGCCGCATCACGTTACCGCTCCCCGCTCCGTACTGTCCCTCGCAGACCACCGTACCTACAGCACAGATCACAAGTTCACACTGTGACACCTCCTGACCTCCCTGGCCAGCTGTGACCCCCGCCGGGAGGGGGGCAGGGGGGTCACATAGGTTGAGGGTCGGGGGGGAGGGTCGCGTGTAATGTTCCCGTGTTGGTATATATCAATTAGAGAGGCGATTGCAAAGGGGGAGAGACCCTCTGTAGACAGACGAGACCACGATCCTCTAATACGTTTTCATGTCAAAGGACCCCGCAAATAGGCTCTGTGCATAACTGTTGTCAAAGACCCTTGATTTAGGAAGATAGTCCAGCCGTTGCTTCGCTACTGGAGGCAAAATTATACACAAATGGTCACAAAATGTCAGTGGTTCTCAACCTTTTCAGGCTGCAACCCCTAAAAATCATATTTGAACTGGGAACGCCCCCACCCTGACGAGCACTAAGAGGAATTACGTTTTGTATAACACGGTTCTATTGTGAAAATAGCAGATCTACATGCTCACAACGCCTCGCCTCGCTTAATGACCGATGATTTAACATATACTTGCTTGGTTTCTCCCAATAAAACATGCATAGCCTACTGGCTGCTTTCAATCAATGAGGCCCAGCCCTGTCTGTGTGTGTGCGTTGCCCCAGAACCTGCACAGCTGTGCTGTGTGAGTGTGAGTCAATCTGGCTCCGTCCTGACCGTCAATAGTCTGTTGTGTTTTGCTACCAAATAAAAATCGCTGATCTCTCAACAATGCCTGCAAAAAAGATGTCTCAAGTGTGGAAACACTTTGAACAAGTAGAGGACAAAACTGAAGTAAGATGTAGGATCTGCGATCTGACTATGACCTACCACTCCACAACGAGCAACATCAGATCACTTGATAAAAGTAAGTTGGCATAAGTCCCTTATGTTATGTCCTTACTCCCTTTCTTATTAACCAGTAAGACTCCCTAATCGGGAGATAAGCGACCGTAGGTGGCTTATCTCCACAAATGGGGCAAAAATTTGTTTTGCCAAAATCTTCCTGATCCATGTTGATGACATGAGTGTAGACATGCTGTGTAGTGATATTCGTGATTTTAGGGCAAAAACTGTAGGAGCAGTGTCCAAAAATGTGTTTTAAAAATCGGCCTGAAGGTGGCGCTAGAATAGGGCCATGTGAGAAATGAGGGGTGGGGTCTCCGTGTTGCCTTGGCGGACGAATAGGTACCGGCCCCGGCTCTCCCGGACGCTCCTAGCCCGAGTTACGGCATTTTATGTGCGCTGCAGTGGCAGGGGGTCCTCCACTGGGGGCGCCACCACTTTTGCATCCGTTCTGGAGCACCAGGAGTCGGTGGTCCCCGGGAATTCCCCGTGAGCAGCCCCGTTGGGGTGGTCATTTGGTCATTTTTGCACATTTGGTCATTTTTTACATCTGGGGGTCCCAGGTCCCTGGGGCTCCGGGGGTCCTTGGAGGTTGTAGTTTGGCAGGCAAGGAGTGTGTGTGTAAAATCTGGCATGGATGGGGTCAACGGGTGCGGAGATATAAGCAGGGAAAAAGTGTGACGTGTGATGTGTGACGGACTCACAGACAGACAGCCTGTGGAGGTTTTGGTAGTAAATGCGACCTACGGTCGCAAACAGTCAAAAGCGACGTGACGCGGACGCTCAGGTTTTGAGCTTGCAGATCAGCAAATAAACCTATGCATCAACAACACGTAACAGCACTAGAGTTGTGTTTTAAGCTCTTCTTTTCTCTTTCTCCCCGACGACTGACCGGGGTCTGTTTTGGAAAATCCAATCGCTGTTGTCTCTGTCAGCGCAGCGTCTCGTGGACAGATGCATGCATGGATGTTACACAGATATTGGTGTCGGGCAGAGCCTTCAGAAAAGCCTTAAAAAAAAAAAAAAAAAAAACAGGGCCATTCGACTACCTTTTGACTATAAACTAATTTCGGACAATCATAGTCGACTATACAAATCCTTAGTCGGGGACAGCCCTAGTCTATAGTCTCCTCTGTATCTGTATACGTTAACTGCTGTGCTGCCTCTGGTTGCTGGATTCCCCCTGCGAAATCAATAAAATCTCTATCTCTCCTCTGCCCACACACACACACACACACACACACACATACACACACACACACACACACACACACACACACACACACACACACACACACACACACACACACAAGCTCTCTCTCGCTAATAATGGACATGCTGTAACTGGATCTCTAATTGCGACCTCATCGGCATTTCAATGAACAGAATGAGTAAGAAAGTGGTGCGTGTGTGTGTGTGCGTGTGTGCGTGTGTGCGTGTGTGCGTGTGTGTGTGTATATGATACTACCACAGTAGGACATGCCAATCCTATCTAACTAATGCAATTGTTCAGTAACCTGATCCAGAGCTGACTTATACTGTTATTACATATCTGTCTATCTGTGTGCGTGCATGCATGCGTGTGTGTGTGTGTGTATGTGAGAGAGAGAGAGGGAGAGAGAGAGAGAGTGAGTCTCGTTCTCTCATTGTGTGTCTATCTCTCTCTCTCTCCTCTATGTCATGGCTTTTTGATGTGTGTTGACCACTGAAACTGTCTGATAAGCTGTTAGGTCACATAATTGGTCCGTAACACAATGACTTTACGCACGCACGCACACATGCACGCACACACACGCACGCACACACACACGTACGTGAACACACACAGATGGATGGAGTATGATGTCATATATTGTATGGCAGGGGAATGGGAGCACATCACACTAGTTCAAAAACACACACGCACACGCACACGCACACATACACACACACACACGCAAAAACACAAACAAGCAAGAAACACTTACACATAGACTGGAGGGCAGACAAACCTGTCATGGACACCTGGGTTTGATTTTGTACTCTCTGTGTGTGCGTGCGTGTGTGTGTGTCCAGCACACACATCAACAACAGTCACACTGGGTTTTCTCCAATCTGCATCATATCAGTGTACAATGAAAATACATCAACACGCTCGCACGTGCACACACATACACACACACACACACACACACACACACACACACACACACACACACCAGAGCATTGTCGGAGCCATTCTCTGTAGCCCAGGGCTCTGAACTGTGTGGTTGGACCAAGTGGTTTAGTCAGCACAGCAGACAGGGTTTCCACACACACACACACACACACACACACACACACACACACACACACACACACACACACACACACACACACACACACACACACACACACACACACACACACACACACACACACACCACTGAAACAATACCTGCTTCTTCCACAATCATTTCCCATGCTGGTTTAAAGGCAGCTGACAGCACACGGCTCCATGCTCTGCTGGTTTCTATTCGCTGGGACATCACACACTGTCTAATGTTTCCACCCGCTTTTAATTTGTTAACACCGTGAGACGTTGTGTGTGTTTTTTTGTTTTGTTTTTGCATACTTGAGAGTCTACAAATGGTAGCCATCATCAAACTTGGCGTTGAAAAGATGCCATGAAAACAATCAAAGAAAGCTACTTCTCTTTAATACACGCTAGAAGAGGACCATGTGAGAAATCAGGGGCCATCCAAGGAGTGTGTGTGCAAAGTTTGGCATGGATAGGGGCAGCGGTGGCGGATAAAAGAGTAGGGGCAAAAGTGTGACGTTACTTGTGACGGACAGACAGACAGACACGGACGGACGGACAGACAGCCGGTAGAGCTTTTCCCCGTAGAGCAGTGTTTCTCAAACTTTCAAATTTCATGGTCTCCCCTTAACTCTGACAGTATACAAACGGAACCAAATGTACCCGTTAGGGTCCATTTGGTTCCATTTATATACTGTCAGAGTTACAGACTTTTATGGGTCAATTTAGACCCCCCTAAAGGAAGCCACAGAGTCCCTGGAATCTGCTTTGAGAACCACTGCCGAGGACCACGTTTACGTCCATTGCCGCTGAGAGGCTCTGCTCCCTGAAACCTTCCAGTTAGGGATGTTAACAATTCATCTAAAATCGATTATTTGGCGTTATTATCCGATTAAAATAATGATTATAATGGTTTATTTATTTATTTTTATTTTTTACAGGTATGGTGTGTGTAATGATATCAAATGTGAGTTTAACATAATCACAGTAATCCTTAATCATATTCCATCATATTCAAGGGCTTTTGGAAAGAAATGAGACTCCATAGAGCACTGCAAAGGGGAGGTGTGTGTGTCAGTGTCCAGTGTCCACTAAGTGTCCACTAATTTTCGGTTTCGGACAAGGATTTTCCATTTGGTCCTAAAAAATGCTGCTTATCAATAAATTGGTTAATGAATTCATCGATAATCGAGCCACTATCGGTTTGCTCATGCTCAGCAGAAGGTCTGTTGAGGATGGCTGGTGACTTGTGAGCTCAGGGTGATGCACCCGGTAGTTGTTCATCTTGGTGAAGTCCACTGACTTTGGTACTGTATGAAAACGTACTTTTGTTTTGGCGAATGGTCCGAGCGGTTAATGGTTGGGGGTTGTGTGTGTGTGTGTGTGTGTGTGTGTGTGTGTGTGTGTGTGTGTGTGTGTGTGTGTGTGTGTGTGTGTGTGTGTGTGTGTGTGTGTGTGTGTGTGTGTGTGTGTGTGTGTGTGTGTGTGTGTGTGTGTGTGTGTGTGTGTGTGTGTGTGTGTGTGTGTGTGATGGATGAGCTGATGGGAAACACATCCTGACCGAGAGACTAAACATAGGAAGACTCTCTCTCACTCCCTTCCTCTCTCCACTCCTCTCTCACGCTCCTTTCTTCTTTCTCTCTCTCTCTCTCTCTCTCTCTCTCTTGCTGTCCTGATATCCTCTGGCCATCTCTACTTCTCTCTTACACCCCCCCCCCTCCCTCTCTCTCTCTCTCTCTCTCTCTCTTTCTCACCTTCTGCGTTCCTCTCTCTCCTGTTTCTCTGTCTCTGCGGAGTGTTTCATTAAACGTGCTCTGAGCTTGTAGTCTGTCTTTCAATGTCTTGCACACATGCACGCACGCACGTGCACGCACATAGGCTTTAATGTAATAGCGAAGCCAGACTTTAAGCGCATCATTAATTTCTCTCTGTATAAAACACCTGCTGAATCTCACCAGCCCACTTGAAACACTTCAGTGTGTGTGTGTGTGTGTGTGTGTGTGTGTGTGTGTGTGTGTGTGTGTGTGTGTGTGTGTGTGTGTGTGTGTGTGTGTGTGTGTGTGTGTGTGTGTGTGTGTGTGTGTGTGTGTGTGTGTGTGTGTGTGTGTGTGTGTGTGTGTGTGTGCGTGCGCGTGTTGCCGCTAATGTTTGTGTGAACAGAGTGATAATTCATGGTTCCACTTATCCTGAGATCTCTCTCTCTCACACTCACTCACTCACACACACACACACACACACACACACACACACACACACACACACACACACACACACACACACACACACACACACACACACTCTCTCTCTCACTCTCTGAAGAGGGAATCACTCATTCGGACAAACATCCATTCAGAATTGATGAGATGAAAAAGAAAGTTAAAAAACCTTACCCCAGTCCATTGCGTCCCATTGGTTCTAATGAGTGTGACTCTAGCCCACAATGAGCGCAGTGTTGCAGGTATCTGGTTTCTGGCTTCTGATTGGACCCTAGATGGTGCAGCTAAAAAGCACAATGATCAATTAAACGTGTCCCGCCGTGCTGAAATCAAAGGACTGACCTCTCTCTCTCTCCTCTTAAACTCATGCTCGCTTTATCGCTTTCAAGCTGAGTTTGTTTTCCAGCGCGTTGTTTATTAGTGTGAAAGAACGCTAGTTGCTGCTAGCTTGTTTACCAGTGCACAGTAAAAATCCTAGTGTTGACTATTATATTTTTGTTTGAAAGTGTTATAGTAATCATTGCTATAGAGTGTTTGCTCAGTAACAGTGGTAAAATAGCAAAATAGCTCTATATTGTGATAGAAATCACCAGAGTGTTTTGCAGGAACAGTGTTAAGGAGCTCTATATTGTGATAATCATTGCTATGGAGTGTTTGTTCAGTAACAGTGTTGAGTAGTTCTAATTCTAAGTAGTGTAAAAGAGATCTATATTGTGGTAGTATTTTACTCTGTAGATCATGTGTCTTCAACAGGGGGTCCGGGACCCCTAGGGGGTCCTCAGAGTTACTACAGGGGGTCCTCCAAATCTTTGAGTGTTAGAAAGTTTTTTTTCCTCCTTTTTTATATTAACCACTTGAACCCTAGTGTCCTTATTCTGAGAACTTTTGCCAAAAATAGCAGATCTACAAGCTCGGCTATTTTTAGCAAAGAGCTTTGGTGTAGAGGGGAAAAAGAGCAGTCTTAAGTACAGAGTGAAAGGTCAAGTTTATTAAGAATTGATGGTTCTAGTGGTTAAATATATGAAAACACAAATTGACATGAATGCAAAATACACTGATGATCGTGCTGTCAAACAATGAAACTATATGGAATCTATGAAAAGGTTGTGGGGGTCCCTGCCTCATCTCTCTCTCAACTAAGGGATTAAATGTTAGTTGAAGGAGTAAATCTGCGCTATGATCTTGTAAATATTCAGCGGCGCTAATTATGCCATCATCTCGTACACATTCTGAGGTCTTTGGGGTGGTGTTTGGTGTTTTTTTCCCCTGAGAGATATTTTTCACACGCAGCATCTCCGTCTGATTTCTCACATCGAGCGTTTATTAAAATCGTTTTGCTGTTGGGCAGAAAGCTTGTATCTCCGATATAAAAATCCTGTTTGTTTTTTTGGGGGAAAATTAACGCCCCACTTGATTGACAATACCCGATCTACGAACTACGCGTGAGCTTGTAGATCGTCTATTTTCACTATTCTAAAATGTAAAAAAATAAATAACTTTACAACAATAAATGAAAATGGAAGGTTTCCACCCAACAGTGACGGTATGTTTAGTATGCAGCTCCAGTAGACTGTGTCTAAATAATTAAACTGTGATGCTTAACGGCTGAACACAAGTTCATGGGTGTTTTTTTTTGTTTGTTTTTTTGGCTTTCTCACAATCCTTCCGTCTCCTTAAAGCCCCCCCACGTTCCCTCTTTCTCCCATCCACCCCTCGCTCCATTCATACCTCCCCCTATCCTTCTTCTTACAATTCACAATTTACAATTTATATAATTTATAATTGAGGCATTTAGCAGACACTCTTAATCCAGAGCGATCTACAATTAGTAAGGACAGGACAGCACATGGTAATACATCAATAAAAATATCCCTCCATATTTCCTCCACCTCTCCATTTTACTCTCCTCCCTCCCTTTCCCCCACCTCTCGTTCCTGTCACCCCATCCTCTCCCTCTATCCCTCATTCTCTCCTTTGTTTTCCCTCTTTTCTGTCTTCCTCATCCCTCCATCTTTCCACCCCCCTCCCTCTCATTTCCTTTTCCTCTCTCCCATGTCCCACATCCCCTCTTTCGTCCTTTCATCCCTTCTCTCCCCTATGTCTTTCTCTGCAAGGTTATTATAGTTATTATAGTTTTTTATATATTTCAGAAATTCCCGAGGCGTTGTACAATATTTGTGGATTAGTCAAACTAAATGTCTCAACTCCTACGATTCCAAGCGCTTGTCAGGGTGGGGGTGTCCGCATTTAAATATGATTATTTAGGGTTGTCCCAGAGTTCAAATATAATTATTTTTGGGGGGGTTGAAGCTTGAAATGGTTGAGAACAATGATGGAGATGATGATGATAATAACAGGTCATCACCATGGCTTGTGGTGGACATTTTTGTCAGAATTCAATTTCCACGGACATATAGCATGAGTAATATTAGATAGATAGATAGATACCTTTATTATCCCAAGGGGGAAATTTAGTTGTCCAGTAGAAGCACAGCAGTATACAGTTATTTACAAAGTTACAGAGACGTAAGAAAAGATAGATAAGAGGGAAAAAAACAAAAAACAAAACAAAGACAAGAGCAGTACAGTACCAATAAAGAGAAGGTGCATCAATAGAGGGGGCGAATAATATATAAGTATATATACATAAAGTGTCTATATTATCAGAAACACATAAATATTAATAAACACATATATATTTAATATTATATTAAATATTATCAGAAACACATAAAGACTGAATAGAAATTGGGTCTTATGATCAAAACAAGAACATTATAATGGTGTGTAAAGAAGAAAATCTAAAATGTGCCGCGGACAAGGCCAAGTCTTTGCCGCGAACACATTTGTCAGTGTACAGACTTGTTGATAACCCCTAACCTAGGGGTGGGCGATATGGAAAAATACAATATCACAATATTTTCCCAAGCTGTATCACGATACACAATCTTATCACAATTCTTTTTCATGTTGGTTTTTATGGCAACCACCTACAGTACAAGGTAACAAAAACTAAAATAAAAAGGAGTAACAGACCGTTTAGACCAGTGGTCCTCAATGTGGGGTCCAGGGACTCTCTGGGGTCCTTTTGGGATGTCTAAATTGATCCTTACAAGTAGGTAATTCTGACAGTATTTGTATACTGTCAGAGGGGGAGCAGGAAATAATATCTTGAGGCTCCTTAAATAATTAAGGAGCCTCCTTGACATTTGAAAGTTTGAGAACTACTGATTTAGACCAAAATGCAGGTTTAAATGAATTCGGCAATGAATATCTGTAACAATTCAACAGGATTTCTTATAAGACTCCCTCATTGTATCATGATATATACGATATCTCTGAAAAGGCATATCGTGGAGACATTGTAGCATCTCAACGAAATTTATCACCATATCGCCCGACACTACCCCTAACCCTGTCTCTCTCTGTCCTCTCTCTCTCTCCTGTGTCTCCTCTCAGTGGGAGGAGATCAGCGGGGTGGACGAGCACTACACGCCCATCCGCACCTTCCAGGTGTGCAACGTGATGGAGTACAGCCAGAACAACTGGCTGCGCACCAACTGGATCCCGCGGCGCTCGGCGCAGAAGATCTACGTGGAGCTCAAGTTCACGCTGCGCGACTGCAACTCCATCCCGCTGGTGCTGGGCACCTGCAAGGAGACCTTCAACCTGCTCTACCAGGAGAGCGACGAGGACCCCGGCGACCAGGGCCTCTTCAGGCACGGTTATTATTGTTACAGTTCTGGAAGGTTTTACGATCGCCGCCCGGGGCCTCCGTACCGACGGAAGCGAGTCTTATCGAGAGAGGCAGTGTAGTCAGTAGGGATGGAGCTCGTACATTTTATTGATAATGAGCACCTTATCGATCCTACCCACTATTCAGCGTTTTCGCATATTTTGTGGAAAGACGTGAGATGACAAATTCTGTCGTCTCTTTTTTTTTATTGGCCAGTTGTTGTGACTGTGAGTTTGTGGCTGACCACTATCTATGAAGATGACAGTGACAAAAGTAACACGTATTATCATTAAAGATCATTAAAACAATCATTCATTAGTGTGCAATAAGTGTTAAATAGCTTTATATTATGAATGGTACTGTAATAATGTCTTGATCGCCTCTTGTCTAGATTGTTTAAACACAACGTTATGGGCCGCTATGCTTGATAACAGGCTTGATAAGCCCAAAGCTTATTGATACCGGTATACATTTGTTATTGAGTTTGTAGTGGACCCTTGTTTCGAGCTCCATCCCTAGTAGTCAGTGCCTCAATAAACATACTTATTTTCTATGAATTACACACCCCACGAAGCCTTGAATTCATGGATTTGTTTTTGAGCCATTCCTGAGTCAATAATTTGATGACTGGGTCATCGTTCAATAGGAGACTCAGTGGAGAGTCTCCTGTTGAACTCTTTGAATCTCCTGCGAGAGACTCTGCCGGTCATCAAATTATTTACGAAAACAAACAAATCTCCATTCATTCATGGCTTCATCATGGGGTGTATTTTTGACGTTTTTATCTGTAAACCCTTTCTACGAACATTCCAGTCGTCTAAAAAGACTCAGTTATTTCTTTACTCTCGAGTTAACTCTCGGCGCGACCCTTTTCGCAGGGAGCACCAGTTCTCCAAGATCGACACCATCGCGGCCGACGAGAGCTTCACCCAGATGGACCTGGGCGACCGCATCCTCAAGCTGAACACGGAGGTGCGCGAGGTGGGCCCCATGAGCCGCAAGGGCTTCTTCCTGGCCTTCCAGGACGTGGGCGCGTGCGTGGCGCTGGTGTCGGTGCGCGTCTACTTCAAGAAGTGCCCGCGCACCGTGCGCAACCTGGCGTCCTTCCCCGACACGGTGCCCACGGACGCGCAGTCCCTGGTGGAGGTCAAGGGGCTGTGCGTCAACCACTCCCGTGAGGAGGAGCCGCCGCGCATGTACTGCAGCACGGAGGGCGAGTGGCTGGTGCCCATCGGGAAGTGCCTGTGCAACCCGGGCTACGAGGACCGCGGCAGCGCCTGCCAAAGTAAGTGTGCTTTTTGTTTTACCAGCTTGCATTGCAGCAGCTAGGGGTGGGCGATATGGAAAAATACAATATCGCAATATTTTCCCAAGCTGTATCACGATATACATGATCTTTTCACGATTATTTTTCATGTTGGTTTTTATGGTTATTTTTCAAGTTACTTAACAGTATAACCACCTACAAGTTAACAAAAACTAATAAAAGAAAAAGGAGCAACAGACCATTTAGACCAGTGGTCCTCAAAGTGGGGTCCAGGGACTCTCTGGTTTCCTTTTGGGAGGTCTAAATTTGACCCTTATAAGTATGTAACACTTGACAGTATACAAATGAAACCAAATGGACCTGTAAGGGTCGTAGACTTCGATGATAGGCCTCGGAAGGTTTTCTCTGAACTTCTCTGAACTTTCTCTGAAACTACAGTTCATGAAAGCCTGTCCAAAAAAACGTCTTTAAAAGATGGCAGATTGCATAATGCTGAGCGTATAGAACATCACACCTTTGATGAAAAGACTTGTATGCCTCCTAGTACGTGTATGGTATGCACGCATGTGTGTATGTCTGTGTGTGTGCATACAAAACATGTGTTTTGCAGTCTCTTCAAAGTCGCACAAGTGTCGGTGGATGTGTGCATGGCATGCTTCCATGCGTTTGGCTGTGTGTGCGTGTGTGTGTGTGTTTGTGTGTGTGTCCCGTGTCACTTCATCAGCTGGCCTATACGGGGGAGGTATTTGGGAAGTGTGGTGGTCAGGACGGGGTTAATGGGGTGAGAGGTCAACGAGAGGAGAGGGGAGTCGGGGGGGCTGATGGAGTGTTTTTGGACCAGGGTGTTGGTGTTGGTGGAGTTGGACCTCCGTGTGTATAGTATGCTTGAGCAGGGACGTGCATAGAATGTTAGAGAGGCAGGGGCTGAAATTTCTAAAAGGGCCTTTTGGTGAGAATATTGAAAATAGCACACCTCTGCGTTGTGAGCTTGGAGGTCGGCTGTTTTTGATGCTCGATACCACACTGACGTGCGGCATGGGTTTCTACACAGAAAGGGCAATTCTTTCAACAAAAGACGCTGCATTCAAGTTCAGGAGAGTTTAGACAAGGCAATTCTCTTGAATGCTGCCTTCAGGTATGGCAGCTTTTGCATTTCTTTCACCATAGTAAAAAAAACTGCTTAAGGGACATCGTACTCAGGAACGATTCGTAGCAATCAGAACCAAATGTGAAACCAGCCTCGCTCTCACACTTCTGTCTTCAAACAAAACGTAAAACTCTTCTCGTCTGTCTTGCCTGTCCATGTGTTACATTTTGTCACTGTCGGGTCTAAACTATATTTGCCAAAGTGTTTCCCTTCAAGAAAAAAAGAAAACAAAAAGAAGCTGTGTTCCAATAGATCCAATGTAGTTCTTCTTATTCAGTCACAAGCTTATTACTTAATAATTTTCACTGGTTCAGAAACCCAGAGATTTGGAGATTTAATTTATCGTGCTATCGTCCTCCATCATGGGATCAAGTCACCTTTTATTTGCTAAGCTGGATATCCGGCGCCATTTAAACCCTCTATTGGTAAAACGTACTTATAATATACGTACCTGATACAGTCTTTTTTTCACTCTCTACCATATCTCTTTGCCAAAAAATAACCAAACTACAAGCTTGCAACGCTTGTAGATCTGCAATTTTTTTGGCAAATGTTCCACACAGGATAATGGATGTTGGGGATTTTTTGATTAATCGTGATATGACATTTTCATATCGCCCCATCCCTAGACGACAGCGTCAATGTGTTTGTACAAGTGTCTTCCAGACAGGCCTTTCACTCTGTCTGTCGCTTACTCTCCTACTTAATTAGCAGATCGCTCTCTCTCTCTCTCTCTGTCTCTCTGTCTCTCTGTCTCTCTCCTCTGCTCTCCTGGGCCATGGCCCCGGTGTTAATTAAAGATCAAAGACAGTCACTCCCAGGTCCTGACCCCTGCCGCCAGGGGCCCTGCAGGGAAACCCCTCTGTCCCTGGGGGGAGGCCCCCCAGCCCGGGCCTAGGGGGCCTGGCCAGGGGCGTCACAAGGGGTAGGAAAGTGGGACTGAGTTACTAGGGCCCAAGGTGGTGGAGGGGCCTTAATTATTTTACACTTTAGCTATTGAAAAATAGCAGATATACAAGCTCACAGCGCGGCACCGTCGAGTGCCGCGCTGCAAGCTTGTAGATCTGCTATTTTTGAAAAGTCGTGAAAATGTGCGCAAATCTTTGAATATATGTATTTTTTAAGCGAACATTTGTAACTAAAGTTTTGCTTCTGGGGGGTCCCTGACTCCCTGGAACGAAATATTTTGATCTACAAAATCTACAAAATCTACAAGCTCGCAGCGCGGCACCGAGTGCCGCGCTGTGAGCTTGTATATCTGCTATTTTTCAATAGTTAAAGCACAGGGGCCCCACAGTGAATCCTTGTACCCGGGGCCCAGAATTTGGTGCGACACCCCTGGGCCTGGCCCCCTGTCTCAACCACACTCCAGACAGTGGAGAGACATGGGAGAGACTCTGCCACAGCTGTTGTTGGGTTGAAGAGCGTGCGTAGCTCCGAGAATATAATATTCAAAATGCCTTTGCTCGGGTCTCAGAATGAGCTGCTGGTATTTCGGGGGTTATTACTCCTCGGGTTTAGAAAGGGCTTCGTTAGGCAGAGGAATGTAGGAAAAACAGATTGTCGCTGTGCTTTTCACGATTCAAATTCAAAAATAGTTACAAGCGCAATTTTGGCTACTTTTGTGTGACACTGTAGTTGCGACCGTAGGTTCAGATTAGTATGAAAACGGTCACAGCTTGACCATCTCTGTCTGTCTTGAACGCCTGACACTGTGGTTCTATGGGTTTGTTGCTCTGACATCATGCCCTGACGTCACTGTGATGTCAGGGGAACCACTCTAACAGAATGGGTTTGCTGCTCTGACATCACTGTGATGTCAGGGGAACCACTCTAACAGAATGGGTTTGCCACTCTGACATCACGCTCTGGCTTCACTGTGATGTCACGCTAAGAGAATCCCTTTTATGCCCATATACCGTATGGAGTTCCCTGATGTCATCAATATTAAGCCCATAACTAACAGGACTTCATATGGGAATGCCCATATATGGAGGCCACATCGGCCACATACCATAAATCGCGATTTCTTTGGTTACAATAATCGTGATATGACATTTTCATATTGTCTCATCCCTAGTCTTCAGACCACGGCCACACTGTCTGCTGCAGTGTGTTGCACAAAGACTGAAAGTGCAGCCAGGGCGTCCATGATGTGATCCCCCCCCCCCCCCCCCCCCCCTCCCCTCCGCATGGCAGGTCTGGGCTGGGGGGGCTTTGTGTGAATGTTTCTATGTATTTGACAATCTCTTATTAGTTTCAGAGAGGGACTAATGGACTCTAATAAGGTCTTATGTTACCCTGGAGTGGGACAGCTGCACCAACAGCCCCCCTACCCTTACCCCATAGCACCTCCTCCCCCCCCCCCCCCCCCCCCCCCCCCCCCCCCACACACACACACACACACACACACACATACACATACACCCATCCTCACCCCAGCAGTCATCACATAGGGCCCCAGCGCGCACCTCGTTGGCCAGGCCCCCATTACGACCTGAGCGCAAAATCTGTGTCACTCTATATTTGAACCACTTTAACCATTATTTTATGCTTCAACTAAAAAAAAGATTGCAGATATAGAAGCTCACAGCGCGGCACCGAGTGCCGCGCTGCGAGCTTGCAGATCTGCTATTTTTTGCACATTTATGCAAGTCTTTGAATATGTTTGACCCGATTCTATAAATGTCTTCTAAATCTTTCTTCTAAGACTTGGTTCTCAAACATTTTCATGTCAAGGAAGGACCCCCAAAATTACATGTATTTTACTGCGGACCCTCAGATCCCCCACAAGCAAATATTTGAGGTACAAATGTTTGCTTTTAAAAAGATATATTCAAAGACAAAATAGCAGATCTACAAGCTCGCAGCACGGGGAAAATAAAAACAGCAGATGTACACAAGCTTGTGGCTTCTGAATAATTATCACTCCATTGATTAGAATGGGGATTTGACCTTTGACTGTGAACTTGATTTTATTAATCATCGTCTTATAATTTTCGTTGCTAGTTCTCTCAATTACCATGATATGTGTTTTTGTATGTTATTGTCCCGTTAATTTTAGAATTCATGATAAAGTACAAGTAGGGTAATGCTGTTGTGCGTATACTGGTTCTACTAGGTGAAGACTTCCAGAAATAAATAGCATTCGTTTCCGGTTGCTTTTCGGAACTGGAAATTAGAAGATAAAGGTCCTTTTTTACTGCCTATGTTGTTAACAGACATATTGCCTTGTAGATGACCTTGTCCCCTTTTTTTATTTGAGAAGATTTCAACATCTTTGAAACATGGTGGGGACACTGCGCGTGCGTGCGTGCGTGCGTGCGTGCGTGTGTGTGTGTGTGTTTGTTGTTGTTGCCTCTGTGTGTTGTGACTCACATGGCAGTGCAGTGGCTGCACTAAATATTTCATCCACTGGTTTCCCTGCAAAGACGACATGATGCAACATCTTCCATTTACCTTTCAACCAGAGAGAGAGAGAGAGAGAGAGAGAGAGAGAGAGAGAGAGAGAGAGAGAGAGAGAGAGAGAGAGAGAGAGAGAGAGAGAGAGAGAGAGAGAGAGAGAGAGAGATGTCTTTGTTGACATAGCGCCCAAAGTGCCTTCAAGTGATTTAGCAGAGTGTCGTGCATGTTATTTATGATGATTATCTTCTTGCATATATCTGCGTGAATGTCTGGGCACACGTATTTATGTTGTGTGCGTGTGTGGGTGCCTGCGCGCACGTACGTGTGTGGCTGCAAGAATGTGTGCGAGCAGGAGTGTTCATGTCTTTAGTAGTGCTGAGGAAGGTATGTGTGTGTGTGTTGGACGATCAATGTGTCTATGACAATTATAATTGTGCAGATATTGGATACTTGCTCTTA
Organism: Nannobrachium achirus; assembly: GCF_963921795.1. Lineage (NCBI taxonomy): Eukaryota > Metazoa > Chordata > Actinopteri > Myctophiformes > Myctophidae > Nannobrachium > Nannobrachium achirus. The sequence goes on from NC_137829.1 coordinate 14,159,809, forward strand.
AGCTTGTCGTGTAAAAACGTTATCCTAAACATGATACGTTGCAAATAGTCCTGTGTGCTGCAAAACACATTGCAGTCTTTGCAATTGTACAATATTTCTGGGCCTTTTTCTGCCTTTATTGATCAGTATACAGTAGGTTGACAGGAAATGAGGGTAGAGAGATGGGGCGGTGACACCCAAAGGTCGTCGGGATCGGGACTCGAACCCGCGACAGGCTTTCAGGCCGGATTACCAGCCTATAGGTGCCTGGACCACTACCCTGCGGCTCAGGCCGAAACAGCAGATCTACAGGTTGTGATGCGTTGTGTGAGCTTGTAGATCCGCTATTAGGCTGAGACCCCCCCGAAATAATTTGAACTGGGGAGCCCCCACCAGGATAAACACTTGGAATTTGGGAGTTGAGGGTTTCAATTTAGTCGGATCCATAGACACATTTTGTGACGTAGCATATCTGCAAGCTCACAACAATGCCTCGATCTTGTAAATCAGCTATTTTCCCGATGTTTTCCTATATTATTTGACATTTTGGCCAATGTTTGTTTTTGAGAGGTATGTTTTAGTATCTAGTGTTAACTACTTTTGATGCAGCAATGGTCTTTTTCTTTTCTTTCTTTTTTTTTTAGGTATTATAAAAAGGTATCAAATGTCCTTAAATTGTCACTTTATTGTCATCTGGGGACCTCCCCCCCCAAAAAAATCATTTGGGGACCCCCCTGGGGGTCCCAAGCCACAGTTTTAAAACTGCTGTTGTACAGCCTGATGACAGGTGAAGTCAGTAAATGTGCTATGAAGGTATGCAGGCTCATGCATGTATTTCAGCGTTAAAGTGTATCATTTTAATCTTCAGTTTCTATAGTACAACAGGCAGTCGGCTGTAAGGAGTTAAAGTGGTTCTGTTTCTGCAATCCTATCGCCTTATGATGGATGTTGTGCTGAAACAATACGTCACTGTCGGGTGGAAACCTTGCATCTCCAAAAAACGTTACTTTTCAGGAAGTTGAAAAATGTTCCGGTGGACACAATGTAGTTGTTATTTAGACACAAGCTCTTGTTAATACTTTTCATTGGTTAATTGTTTTAATGTATACAATACAATACATATTGGAAGAAAACTCACTGTCATCACAATTTGTATATATGGAGGCTGTTGGGTGGCTTAAGCCCGTATCAGAGTCGGGTCTGCGGTGGAAGGCTATCCACCGCGGTGTAGTGCCGTGTAGTCTTTTTGAGCGTTAACGTTGTAGTTTTATGACTCAAAAAGACTACACGGCACTACACCGCGGTGGATAGCCTTCCACCGCAGACCCGACTCTGATACGGGCTTTAGAGGAAGCGTTGGAGGTGTTAAACTATGCTCAACTATATTTTATGGTCATTCTTATATATAGGTTAGTTTTGAGTTTGGATAGTGAGAAAGGATCTTTTTTATTTATTTTGTATAAATATCTTATACCTAACCCTAACCCTGTTCATGAAGTTTAACGAGTCACAGCAGCTAATAAATTCTTTTCACACCCCCCACACACACATTGTTATCGTTGTTTTCCTTCTAAAATATATATATACAAATTACAAAATACAAGTAATGAAAGGAAATCAAAACAATCCGGACAAACTAACATTTATACATGAAGTCAAACTAGGTATGGACAATCGGACATGAACGAAAAAAATAAAAAATAAAATACAAATAATAAAAAAGTTGATTTTTCATTTTCTGTACGCTGAAAACAAAAAAAAACTTGTAAAAAGTTGAAATACGGAAACACAATATCTCTCACCAGGACAGTGACGAATAGTAACTCATAAGTGCTTTTCGGAGAGGGGTGTGAGAGGTACACATGATGTCGGTGGTGGTACAGCGCCGACAGGAATGCATAGCGGACGGGGCGGGGTATGAATGGACGCGTCCGTCATCGCGGCTTATTGCGTGTTGTTGTGTGCGAGCCTTTTCCACGAAGGCGCGGAGGAGGAGGCGACAGGCCCCTCTGGTCTGAACTGCTCAGAGCCAGGGCTTTCTTTCATCTGTCATTCCAACGGACTGCAGCAGGTGAACCCCGCTCATATCGGCCATCAGTGTGAAATTCCTGCTCGGACCCCTAATTTGATCCTAAAACAGCAAGGGCGGATATGTCTCTCCCAAGTGTGTGTGTCTGTGTGTGTGTGTGTGCGGGCGCGCGTGTGCGTGTTACTCGTGTGGGCCAAATGTCCCCACAAGTACAGTGGAACCTGAGAAATGGACGTTGCGAGGGACCATTATCTTGGTATTTCCTTGGCCATTTTCTGTGTCTCTTTTTTGCTCTAACTATATAAAAATAGCAGATATACAAGCTCGCAGCATATGGCACAGAGTGCCGCGCTGCGAGCTTGTAGATTTGCCATTTTTGACCAGATTCTATTTGTCTTCCAATCAGTGGTTCTCAAACCTTTTCATGTCAAGGACCCCCAAAATTACATTTATTTGGCCTTGGACCCCCATCTCAAAATATGTTGTTCCAGGAACCCTCCAGAAGCAAATATTTGAGTTACAAATGTTCCCTTTAAAAATATATATTTAAAGGTTTGGAAAAGAAATCTACATTTAGCAAATCTACAAGCACTTGTAGTTAAAGCATAAAATAATGGTTAAAGTGGTTGCAGGTCTTAATGGGTTAAAAACATATTTTGATGTTTAGGCGTTGTAGGTTGGGTGGTTGAGAGATTAGAGTTATGTCTTATTTGTGCGTGGGTGTCACGCACAGATAATAGAGGATCTACAAGCTTGTACAGTAGATTGTCTATTTTTGGCATTAGGATTGTCCTGAAGCCATATATTGAAATTGGCGAGATATTGTAAAAACAGGATTCATTCATGAAACGTTTTCGAATGTTGAGGTCCTCTCAAGTGTAGTAATATAAGTGTGTGTGTGTGTGTGTGTGTGTGTGTGTGTGTGTGTGTGTGTGTGTGTGTGTGTGTGTGTGTGTGTGTGTGTGTGCGCAGGCAGCTGTCGGGCTGTCAGTCGCAGTGAGACGGGAGGTTTACATTCTTTTTGGATTTATCAAGACACACAATCCACATACTTACCGGCCCCTTAGTGCTTATTACACTCACACACACTCACACACTCATGTACACATGTGAGTGGACGTGTGGAAATTGGCACTGACACGCACACACGCACACATGCACACATGCACTCTCACGCACACGCACCCACACACACACACTCTCTCTCTCTCTCTCTCTCTCTCTCTCTCTCTCTCTTTTGGGTGTAGCTGCTAACAATCTATATCTACAGTATATGAACGTTACGTGGAGAGCTCTGTAACTGTCCGTTCTTGTCCCTTTTATGCCCATATATGGAGATCCCTGATGCCGTCAGTATTATGCCCATATATGAACGCATGCTTAGTTTTTTACCCATATATGGAGATGACTGATTTGTTTGCGCCTGATGTCATGACGACACATTGAGGTTCGCATAGCCATATACCATAATACCTTAACATGACATAAATATAGGCCTATAAGATGCTGTAAAGTGACAAAGTAATTCCGTGGATGAAAAGATTATTCACATGGCGCACATGGAGACAAAGAATTTTGAGAACCACTGGTCTATATTCTGTCATAATTGGTGCATAATAGATTTATACATACTCTACAGTGCTGTATACATATACAGTATATACATTTAGTATCCTACAGCAGTTCACTCCTTTCAAGGCATACTTAACGTAAACTCTATTTTGTGTTAGCATGTCACATAAGCTCTGTGACACAGTGAATGATGGAGTGTGTGTGTGTGTGTGTGTGTGTGTGTGTGTGTGTGTGTGTGTGTGTGTGTGTGTGTGTGTGTGTGTGTGTGTGTGTGTGTGTGTGTGTGTGTGTGTGTGTGTGTGTGTGTGTGTGTGTGTGTGTGTGTGTGTGTGTGTGTGTGCGCACGTGTGCGTGAGCAGCAGCTAAATCACTTTACTCGTAGAGTGTGGAGCGATATAAAGCACTGGGCATGTCAGAGTCACGCATAGAAGAGCTTTGAACCCACAGCCAAGACCATGAGCCACTGGGGCGGAGGGAGGGAGGGAGGAAGGAAGGAAAAAAGGAAGAAAGAAGGGAGGAATGGAGGAAGGAAAGAAGGGGACAAAGTGCACAGTAGGGCATTAACAGTGCACAGTAGGGCATTAACAACTTGTGAGTCGAGTCGACTCAGTAAATAGTTGAGTTGAAGTTGACTTTATCTTTTGATGACATCATCACATCACACACGACCCCCCAATTATTTTGGGGGGCCCCCAGAGGATTAACTTAATGTGCCACATTGTTTTCTCACTCAACTGTAAACAAACCAACATAACGTTTAAGATCTTCACATTACTAAAGTGCCAATTTAAGGACGTTTTAATACCTCTAAAATGGCAAATTAAACAATGTCCAAATTGTCATATAATAGAGGCAGAAATTGTGAAAATAGCCGATCTATATGCTCACAACGCCTTGCATCGTGAGGCGCTGTGAGCATGTAGATCTGCTACTTTCACAATAGAACCATGTTATAACAAATGTTATGTAGCACTGTAATATTGGATCATTCCGTCCTTGACAATAAGCAATCCTACTGTTTGAATGCTGTACAGACGCAAAAATAATGATAGAAAAAAATACAAAGGACTTTTTTGTTCAACTTCGACTTTCTCTGGTGGGAGTAGACTTATGTAATGAAGTCGACTTGTCGACTTTTTCGTCAATGCCCTAGTGCACAGCCTCATTTTTGTGCGGACTGAGACAGTATAGGCAGAGGCGTCAATTTGGTATGGGCAAGGTATGGCAGCTGCCATACCGTGGCGACAGGGGAAACAAATAAAATGTACTTCTTAAAATAAATTCATCTTGCCTGTTGCTAAGGTATGGCAACATGACTGACACCAGTCATGTTGCCATACCTTAGCTTTTGCCGAACGGACGCCACTGAGTATAGGTCAGTTGTTTTTATGTCAAGGACCCCCACATTGATTCGGTTGTGTGGACTCAGCTTTAACATGTTTTTCTATGGGCCTGTTGTTATTACTACTTAATTTCCAATACTTTAAAGCTGTACTGTGGAAAATGCTCAACTAGTGGTCAGTAGCGGTATTGCTTTTTTCGCCCGGAGTCGCCGCGGACCACCAGAACGCGACCACCTCCGCCTTGCCGATACGCGTCCGTAGAGCCGTCTCCCGTCATTTTTAGACCAGGATTGAGGGAGTAGCAATCAAGATTCCTTCACCAATGTAAACACAGTTGCTTGAGGGAAGCTACTTCCTGAAGAGACCGGTGGTGTATGATCTGCGCTGTGATTGGCCGGTATTGTATCATGTGGGAGATGACATCATTTTGCCGGGAAATACAGCCCCTGTCAAGGCTATGTAGAAAACATATAAAGAAAAGGCTTTTGGGGCTGAAATGAACGGAGTGGGTGTTCTAAAACCTTCGCGATTTAATAGTTAGGACAATTTTAAGATTTGTTTTATTAAAAAAGTTACATAGTATAACTTTAACTTCTACTCCACTACAGAGGCAACTATTGTACTTTTTACTCCACTACATAATGAGTCCTTTTACTTTTGGTACTTTAATCCTCTAGCTCGAGTACATTTTGAATAGCGAACGTTCACTTAACAGCGTGTTTCTACATTGTGGTATTGATACTTTTACAGAGTGCATGGATCAGATCCCATGGCTGTGTGAATTTCAAGGCATCATCGCAACATGAGAAAACGGGGCAGTTTTTGCTGTGGCTGAGTGTTTTTCTTTTTTAGCAGTGTGTGGATTCCCACTGTGTAGCTCCACCGTGAGAGGAAGACATTGTTTGTTTGTGTTGGTCACTACATGACTGCTAGACTAACCACAACATTCATCTTACTGCCGCACGCACGCACTCACTCACTCAGTCACACACACACACACACACACACATGCGCGGCCGGGCGCACACACAAACACACACACACTCGTCTCTCGAACTCACAACAGCAGAATTTCTGACCCAGTAACAGAGCTGCTCGGCGGCTAATGTTTCTCCCAACTCCCTTCCAGTCGGCCATGTGTGTGTGTGTGTGTGTGTGTGTGTGTGTGTGTGTGTGTGTGTGTGTGTGTGTGTGTGTGTGTGTGTGTGTGTGTGTGTGTGTGTGTGTGTGTGTGTGTGTGTGTGTGTGTGTGTGTGTGTGTGTGTGTGTGTGTGAGTGATATTAGTGTACCAATAGTCTTGCTGTGTTGCATCAATCTCAGCTGTGTTGCGAAGGGGAACAGAGCAGACATGATTACCGCAGACCAGGCTTATAGATCCAAGAAGAGAACACGGCATTAGTTTTTGTGCCCGTTACTGGACTGGAAAAATTAACACTGTAAAACAGATACTGTACGGTTATGTACATATTTTAAGGTGGGGGCAGGCCTCCATTCAGAAACACCCCCACTTAGAAACATCCCCATCCAGAAATACCCCCACTGAGGTTAGGGTTAGGGTTTAGGTTAGGTTTAGGTGACACCTCCATTTAGAATAATGGAAGTCAATCTAGCTTGTGTACACATTGGCCGGTTGCTCTCAAGTTGCACAATGAGAAACCTATCTATCTATCCAGAGGCTAGGGTCAAAACCGCCCACCACCCGCTCACTTAGATCAGCCAACACAGGGATGCTGACAGAACCCTCGCTAAAAACCCCAGGACAAAAATCCACTCGTCCTAGACAATTTGCCCTCCTGGCCCCCAAACTGTGGAATAAACTCCCTGTCGCACTTACAGACTCACTCCATAGCTTCCGCCATGGACTGAAGACTCTTCAGACTCCACCTAAACCCATAGCACTACTGTAACACTCCCCTTCGCTCGATGACCACACATGACGTTAGATAGCATTTTTTAGGTTTTAGAAAAGTATTTCTACTGCTTAGGTGCGTGGCCGTGGTCTACCTATGTTTTAGTTTAGTTTAGTTTTCCTATGCATTTGTTGTATTGCTGTTGATGTACTGACATATTATCTTGCTTATTATATTGATGTATAACCTGCTTATTGTAAGTCGCTTTGGATTAAAAGGGTCTGCTAAATGCCTAAATTGTAAATTGAAATTGTAAAACGAAACAAATCTTTCAAAATCTCCATGAATTCAGGGCTTCATGGGGTGTGTCATTTGTTTAAAACAAGTAATTTATTTTGGTGAAAAACTGTGCCTAGCGTCAACTTGAAAACCGATGTCTGCAATGCATTTCCATGCATTTCATTTAGCCTGTGGGATCAGACACTAATCCATGTTTCCAGGAGGACGCTTCCAGGGGCGTCACAAGGGGTAGGAAAGTGGGACTCAGTTACTGGGGCCCAAGGTGGAGGGGCCCTAATAACTTTGTCTATTGAAAAATAGCAGATATACAAGCTCACAGCGCGGCACCGAGTGCCGCGCTGCGAGCTTGTAGATCTGCTATTTTTGAAAAGTTGTGAAAATGTGTGAAAATCTTTGAATATATGTATTTTTTAAGCGAACATTTCTAACTCAAATTTTGCTTCTGGGGGTCCCTGGAAGTAAATATTTTAAGATCGGGGTCCGTGGCCAAATACATATCATCTTGGGGGTCCTTGACATAGGTTCCTTGCACACATTTTTACGATTTTTCAAAATAGCAGATCTACAAGCTCGCAGCGCGGCACTCGGTGCCGCGCTGTGAGCTTGTATATCTGCTATTTTTCAATAGTTAACATTCATGGGGGGCCCGCAGTGAATCCTTGTACCCAGGGCCCAGAATTTGGTGTGACGCCCCTGGAGGCTTCAACAGCATCCCAATTCTTGCTCAACTGGAAACGCCTACAGGTTGTGTGATCGCATGGCGTTGTATGTTTACCCTCAATCGATGCTGTTGGAATCCGACGTCAATCGCAGCGCTTCGAGCGCGGCACATGTACAGCATTGAGTGCCCAATAGCTGCAAAGATATTGACATTAGCGTCTGCACATTTTATATGAAGAGCTGTTTGTTCTGTCTCGTGTCGTGTTGTGTGTTTGTAAGTGCGTCTGCGCTTGATTTCCGTGCGTGTTTATAGGGCATCGATTCCACCCTCTCTACCCCGCTGAAAAGCACCCCGCTCGCTTCTTCTCTACAGCCCAAATAATTCCAGACCCCGCGGTGCAGTTTGACTTTTGAGAATCCTCCATAACCTTGATGCGCGGAGAGTGGGGGAAAAAAACCACAGCAAGCTAATTAAAGCATGGAGAGAAAAAAAAAAGCCCACAGCTATAACACTGAGTATGAGAGAGAGAGAGAGAGAGAGAGAGAGAGAGAGAGAGAGAGAGAGGGAGAGGGTAGGGGGGGGGGTGCAGAGACAGAGGGAGTGAGGGGATAAGAAATTGAGAAATTGAGGGGAACAGTGATGGAAAGACGGAGACAGACATATTGTTACTGTCGGGCAGAAACCTAGTATCTCCCATATTTGAACTTTTCATAAATTAACTTCCTACATCAGTGTTTCTCAAACTTAGAAATTTCAAGGTCTCCCCTTAACTTTGACAGTGTACAAATGGAACCAAATGGACCCAACAGGTCCAGTTGGGTCCCCTGTTAAAATATGATTATTTTGGGGGTCGCGGCCTGAAAAGGTTGAGGACCACTGCTCTAGAGTTGGTGGGTGGGATGGTGTCTGTGTCACTCAGACAGCCAAGGCATACAGATTCCCTGGAATTACCCTGAAGACATCGGTGGAAGAATCCTACAGTGACAGGGAGAAACCAACAGTGGGGCAGAAAGAGCAGCCTCTGGTTGTTGAGAGCTCCGCTGTTTACCGCTTCTGTGGCTTTGTGTTTACCAGTGCATGTGGCATAATATTGGTAAGCAATTAAAGAACTGTTTATTGAAAATCTGGCACCGCGTTCCACCTATTGTGTGGAAGAAAAGCACACATTTTAAGAAGTTTAACCTATTGAGACCCGAGTCCCCTTCTACAAATTCTCACAATTTCAAGATTTTTGCAAAAGTGTTAAAAGATAGCAGATGTATAAGCTTGCAGCGCGTCACTTCGTTGTGCTGCGAGCTTGTACATCTCCTATTTTTTAATAGCCAGCGCATTAATCTAAAATGGATGCTTTCCCAGTTTTAATTGCTCAACCCCCTGATAATGACACAAAAAAGTCTAAAACCCCTTATATAAAACAACCTCACTTTTTTTCAAATGACAATTTACAGTGCGAGAAACCCCCACAGTTGTGTATTTGGGCAGATGCTGTATAGTGTTCTGTTTGTCAATGTCAACGACAGTGGTGTGGAAGCTGGCTTGGCTCTCCAGAGGTCACAGAAGTGCCGTTAGATGGGGGGTAGTGGAGATAAGACGGATGGTTTCATGGTCATCTGGGACAATGTGTACAGTGCATCTCAGATATCGTCACATTTCTAAGCAGGTGACAACATCTTTGGCACAGAGCGATGGGGAGGGGGGGGGGGGGGGGGGAGGGGGAGGGGGGAGTAGGGAGGAGAATGGATTATACGGGACCACGTCCTGCAGAGAAAGCATGTTTTTTTAAACTGGAAGCACCTTTCTTCCATGCATTTCTATGGATGACTGTCTGCCATGTATTTCTATTGTAAAGAGACAGAAATAATCGATTCAGCAATGCATTGCATCGAGAAGAAATTCAATTCAATGCAGCAACATGACATAATCGATAATCGAAGCCTAAATTTAATCATATATAACTAGTTCAACTCTTGGAGAACTTAATGTTAGGGAGGGACTAGTGGAGAAGAAATCCAGTAGTTAAAAGATAAGTCACTTTATGTTTTGGTTGCACTCGGGTGTTGCACTCTGAAAATGGCAGATCTACAAGCTCGCAACGCACCGCGGTGCGACGCGTTGTGATCTTGTAGATCGGCTATTTTCAGCATGCAACAAAGTGTAGAATCTGCCATTACGACGCCATCAAGGCCCGCCAAAATCCATTTTAGTGGCCAAAATCAACTGTTGATTTAGTCAACTAAAATCATATCATATTTAGTTGACTAAAACTAGACTAAAACTAAAATTATGTAAGTAAAATATAAAACGAAAGGTCTTGGACAAGGTTTCCACCCGACAACTACGATATACCATAATATGACGTAAATGTAAGGTGCTATAAAGTAACAATGTAATTCAGCGGTTGCCGTGGATGAAAACAAGGGTGACCTTAAAAAAAAAGAAAAAGAAAACACGTTTTAGAACCACTGATGCTGCATACTGTAGGTACAGTACTGTACGTGTGCGTATCGACTGTGTGTTTGGTTGCGACATGAGGACCGTCTCTGACTCGCCGTGCCAAGGGGGGCCGGCGGGGCCCTCCTCGCTTCACTCCCGGGGACCCGGGGAGGGGTTAGGCCCTATTCATCCCCTAGCCGTATTAAAGACTGTTTGCTTTTCTCTTTTATGGGCCTTCCAGCGGAGGCTTTGGGGGGCCGGAGGGGGCTTATAGCCTGTCACCCACCCACCCGGCCTGGGCCCTCAGCTCAGCTCCGCTGCTGCTAGCTACTTCAAAGCCGCTGGTAACCACAGGCCCAGGAATGTAGCCCTGCTGCCCCTCACCCCCAATACACTGCCACACTACCACGCAGAGCGAGAGAGAGAGAGAGAGAGGGGATGGAGGACAGCATTGAAGGAGCGATGGATGGAAAGATGGATGGACTGTTTATTTTAGGGGGGCGAGGGACCCCAGTAGTGGGCAGAGGGGCAAGGTGTTAGGTGTATGGTGGATTGTTCTTTGTAATTCCCAGACCTGTACCAGGAATCGTTTTTTTTTGGCAGAAAAGCCATATTGGAAATTGGAAAGGCCACGCAGAGAAAGGTGGCTGACAAATACTGCTCGTTGTCGCTTAGATCAGGGGTCTTCAACAGGGGGTCCGGGACCCCTAGGGGGTCCTCAGAGTTACTAGTGGGGGTCCTCCAGATCTTTGTGATTTTTTCTACTTTTTTCTCCACTTGAACCCCAGCATCCATATTCTGAGAACTTTAGCCAAAAATAGCAGATCTAGGGGCATTGTGAGCTTGTAGATCGGCTATTTCCGGCAAAGAGGTTTGCTGTAAAAAAAAAAAAGAGCACAGAGTGAAAGGTCAAGTTTATTATTGTATTGACGGTTCAAGTGGTTAAATATCTGAAAACACAAATTGACATGAATCCAAAATACACTGATGATCGTGCTGTCAAACAATGAAACTATATGGAATCTATGAAAAGGTTGTGGGGGTCCCTGCTTCATCTCTCTCTCAACTAAGGGGTTCTTGGCCTGAAAACGTTGAAGAACCCTACTTTAGATCACTGGTTCTCCAAGAAAGAAGGTGGTGTGAGGCCTTGTTTGTTGTATGCGTTGCATAAAATCACAGCACTTTCAACCCTCTATCCCTATTTTTGGTAGTTCATATATTATTAACTCAAATTATTATTATTGTTATTCATTTTGAAATAGCTAAAATAGCTGATCTGCACAGCTCACACCACATCACAATGCAACAGACTGTGAGCTTGCATATCGGTTATAATTTGCTATTCGTTTATAGGGCGCCTTCGTGCGCGTGCAAGACACCAGTCATGATGAATTTATTTTTCCCCCTTTAGCCAAGGTATGGCATCTGCCACACCTTGCCATACCCAATTGACACCTCTGACCATCAGCGCTCGTCTAGCGCCGCTGGTTTTCCGGGGGTTGTGCACACATACACAACAATAGGGCAGCATAGTTTTGACGGGCGCTGTTCGCCGGCAGGGCATTTTGCTCTTAAAGGCAACCAAGGGAGATGATATCAGGTAAATATTGAGCAAGCTGTTATGGCTCATGAAGCAGAATGTGCTGAGAGCTCCACTAAACTGCACTGTACTGTTTATTATAGCAGCACAGTACAGGAGGTGTAGGCTTTTGACTGTTTATTCCCCTCAAGGTGTGTGTGTGTGTGTGTGTGTGTGTGTGTGTGTGTGTGTGTGTGTGTGTGTGTGTGTGTGTGTGTGTGTGTGTGTGTGTGTGTGTGTGTGTGTGTGTGTGTGTGTGTGTGTGTGTGTGTGTGTGTGTGTGTGTGTGTGTGTGTGTGTGTGTGTGTGTGTGTGTGTGTGTGCACGCGCACTCGCGTACGTGCGTGTCCTTGACCTTGCTGTGGTAAGTTTGCTGTTTTATTGCTTGTCTCTTCCATCTTAATCTTGCCTGGCGAGGCCACACACCTCCTGTGGGATGTGTGCGCGCGCAAGAGCGCCTGTTTGTGTGTGTGTGAGTTTAAGTGCGGGAGATGTGTCTGTCAATATGTACAGGTCATTAGTGAAGCAGAAATGAGTTGAGGTGAGGAGAGCGAGACAGAGTGCCTGCCACAGCAGAAAGCACGCAACACGCGACACACGCACGCGCGCACACGCGCACACACATACACACACACACACACGGCTATTGATTAGCCGTGAAGGAAGTGTCCGCCGTTTCATGAAACTGCAGCAATAAGTTTTCATTTTCACGCGTTCGGATCACGACTAATGAGTTTATTATGTGTTTCAGGTGTGTGATTGGTACTATTTTCTATTGTTACTTCTACTGGTAGTACTACGCAACAGGTTCTCACCCCTAAAGCGTCATACAACCGACGCGTTGCGAAGTACTGTACTGCGTCGGACGATAGACGCTTTGGGATTGCCTACTGTTTCACGGGTTGGACGCATTGGGTGGTCTAAGAAGAAAGAAAAAAAAAGTAGTTCCCGAAGCGGGATTCGATACCGCTTTGAAGGGTTCACTGGTTTACCAGCCACCCGTCGCTACCGCTCACGCCACTATAAATGACGGAGCAGTGCCGTCTCAGGCGCCGATGAACCCCGTGAGACACCGCCGAGGGAGCGGTAGCGACCGAGTCGCCGTGGCGAACGGTGTGAACGGCGCATGAGCCGACTCAGCCGCGTTACCGAATTATGTGCCGTTATGGACAGAATAGTAAATTTTGACCAGGGGACTGCTTCCGCGTCCGAATACGGCTCAAAGAAGGGACTACGTTATCATCCACGTTTTGCCAAAGATAAAAGCACAAAAAAAAAGGAATTTCCCAGTCGTCTGGTTAGCTCAGTCGGTAGAGCATGGTGACGCCAATCCAGAGACCGGGGTTCGATTCCCCGTGACGGCCGTCATCGTAAATATTCCAGTATACACATGTCGGCGCATGCGTACTAAGACACTACGTTCTCGTCCTAAACCTCTCCGTTCGCGTCCGACCGTGGACGCAATAGGTGTTCCCAAAGCGTCGCACGGGTGAAGCAGAAGGCGAGTTAGGAATGCGTCGCACGGGTGAAGCAGAGGGGGTGAGAATGGGCTGTACTAAGGTATATTGCCACAATGGAAACAAGCCCCCTGGCCGTTTTCTGTTATCCTTTTAGCCATTCGAGAGATAGATAGATAGACACAGATGTGCCATTTCAAAACTTCACACCTCCTGCCATTGGCAAGACAGTGGATTTTCAGGGAATTTGCAGAACATTGAGCTTGTAGATCAGCTATTTTATGACCTTCTCTGACTTCGAACTTTAAATCTACCTATGCAGGTGGAATCTGCTTTTCAATGGGAGTGGAGTGGTTTCTTGCCATTTGCGAGTTTCTGCAAAAATACACTCCATTCTCCATAAAACGAAAAAAAAAAAAGGCAAAACAGGGAAAGAAACCATGTGTAAAAAAAATCATTTCAGGTCATTTTCAGGAAAAGAGCAATAAACACAGAAGAGTTGAAACGGCACATCTATATATAGAGATAGATACATAGATAGATAGATAGATAGATAGATAGATAGATAGATGCAACATAGATAGATAGATAGATAGATAGATAGATAGATAGATAGATAGATGCAAGATAGATAGATAGATGCAAGATAGATAGATAGCTAGATAGATAGATAGATAGATAGATAGATAGATAGATAGATGCAACATAGATAGATAGATAGCTAGATAGCTAGCTAGATAGATAGATAGATAGATAGATAGATGCAACATAGATGATATTGTGTGATACAGGCTTGGTGTTAACTCACAATATACCTAGTTCTCATCGACTGTTTTAGTCCATGTCCAGTGTCAGCCGCTATGCACGGTACCTGTCATTAAGGCGTGTCTCCGCTATAGACATCATTTGCATATGCAGATTTCTGTTTCCCACGCAGAAACGCTGACGGCCGCGCTTCCCACTTCCCGTCGCTTACACACATCCTTTAGAAAGAAGGACGGCTCTCCGGAGATAGACCATGCATGGGCTCCACGCACGCACACACACACACACACACACACACACACACACACACACACACACACACACGCTCTCATCTTTCTGATAAGGCACCGTTTTTTAATTATAGGCGGGTTTTATGTTAATCTCAGCGTTTTAGGGACGGATGGATGTGTGGCAGCTGTTCTTATCTGTGAAGCTGATGAGTGTTTTCCGCTTCAACGGGGGACAAAAGAAACAACCTTTAAAGGTTGAGCCGTGCTGCACGCATCAGTACTGACCTTTACCATCCGGGTGTGTGTGTGTGTTCCCGCGTGAGAGTGTGCTTGCAATACTTGTGAAGAGCAAAATGTAGAATTTGTAGAAACTAGACATTTTTACTATTTTAAATGCCGTCCTACCTAAAATGTTGATGTCCTCATAAGTATAAGTATATACACATGCGCACATGTGCGTGTGAGTGAGACCAGGGCTAACTGTCAGACATTAGTCCACTCATCATCTGATCTCTCTCTGATAGCAGACATTGGTCAAGGCCAGTGTCTCTAATCTCTGCCTATTCCGCTGTTCTCCTGCTTCCAGGGACGTGCAGGGACTAACATTTCGAAAAAAGGCCTTTTGATGAAAATATTGAAAATAGCAGACCTCCAAGCTTACAACACGTCGCGCAGCTTGAAGGTCGGCTATTTTCGGTGCTTGATACCACACTGAACTTAGCATAATCGATTTATTTCACCATAGTAAAAACTGCATTCATGGTCTGGAGAGGTCACTTTTTACTGATGGATAAAAGGGCAGGGGCTCAAGCCCCCTTTGATGTCTAATGTGTGCACATGCCAGCCGCCCAGTCTGAACATCCTGTACCACAGTCTGATTGTTGTTTTAGTTTTGGTTGAAACAAGACTTGTGGACCTGCTACTTTTGATGCTTTTCAGAAAAAGTTAAAATATGAACATTTCTGCCCGATGTTCTCACAGTAATCATAGTTGTTCTGTGACAGGGGGTCAGGAAAGACCATGTATCAGCTTCAGTGTTCCACTTAGAAATGTGTCTGTTATTATTATTATTTAGGCCTATTTGTTTTTCCACCACTTACAGATTGACTTGTTTATTGAGTGTACAAATGGTACCATGTGTACCACACACACACACATGGTGTGTGTGTGTGTGTGTGTGTGTGTGTGTGTGTGTGTGTGTGTGTGTGTGTGTGTGTGTGTGTGTGTGTGTGTGTGTGTGTGTGTGTGTGTGTGTGTGTGTGTGTGTGTGTGTGTGTGTGTGTGTGTTGAAAATGGGTGGTGTGTGTGAGCTGGGAGATATTGACAAGTGTGTGACTCTAACGATCGTCTGTCAATTAACCCATTGATTTCCATATAAAAAAGGCTCTGGAAGGTCTGTGGCCGTGACTGACATACTACTTAACATGCTTATGTCACAACAAGTGCGTCACTCACTCACACACACGCGCATGCTCGCAGGCAGGCAGGCAGGCAGGCAGGCATGCACGCACGCACGCACGCACGCACGCACACACACACACACAGACACAGAGGGGGTGAGACACACACACACACAGACACAGGCACACACACACAGAGACAATGAGTGTTGACAGCTGCATGTAATTATCAGGTGATAATTAAAATGTCAAAGTGTTACATTCTGTCTATCACACTCTCACTGTCGTCTGTCTGTCTGTCCACGCACGCACGCACACACACACACACACACAGACAGACAGACAGACAGACTTTGTCCCACTAGACATTGACGCAGTGAAGACACTTTGACGATAAATGGTAAATGGTGCATTTATATAGCGCTTTTATCCAAGGCGCTTTACATAGATTGTGCATTACATTCACCCATTCACACACACATTCATACACCGGTGGCGGAGGAAACCATGCAAGGCACCAACCTGCTCACCGGGAGCAATTAGGGGTTCAGAGTCTTGCTCAAGGACCCTTCGACATTAACTCTGGGGAGCTCGGATTCGAACTGGGAACCCTTCGGGAACCCTTCGTGCTCTAATAACGGTTTCTCTACCCCTGAGCTATGCCGCCCCGATAATAAAGCTCATTCTGCTCAGCATCTAGTGGGTGTCTGTCCTGCTTAAGACAACAGTGTCCAGTGTCTGTCCTCCTGCTAAGACGATAGTGTCCAGTGTCTGTCCTCCTGCTAAGACGATAGTGTCCAGTGTCTGTCCTCCTGCTAAGACAATAGTGTCCAGTGTCTGTCCTCCTGCTAAGACAATAGTGTTCAGTGACTGTCCTCCTAAGACATCAAAGGAGACAATTCTGCTGTGCGAATATGGAGCTATACCATGTTTTATTATTGTTATTGGTGGGACGAACGGTTCTCGAGATACGCGGATTACAGACAGACAGAGACTTCTCAGATTTATAGATAGATTATTATTTTGTATTGGTAGCTTACCATTTGGTGCGTGCGTGCGTGCGTGCGTGCGTGCGTGCATGCGTTAAATGGTCTCCAGGTGCAGAAAGAATAGAAGCAGCCTCAATACTCGCATATAACCACAATCCAGCTAATTATGAAGAGCTGCATGTGTGTAAGAGAGAGAGAGCCTGTGAGAGAGAGAGTGATGAATTTGTGTGACATCGTATTTGTTTGTGAACACGTGTGTGTGTGTGTGTGTGTGTGTGTGTGTGTGTGTGTGTGTGTGTGTGTGTGTGTGTGTGTGTGTGTGTGTGTGTGTGTGTGTGTGTGTGTGTGTGTGTGTGTGTGTGTGTGTGTGTGTGTGTGTGTGTGTGTGTGTGTGTGTGTGTGCGCGCGCGTGCGTGCGTGGGAGCGTGTGTGGGAGAGATAATTTGACCACTAGTGTGTGTGATTAAGTAACTGAGTGTGCATTCGGCACTGTGTGTGTGTGTGTGTTTGTTTGTGTTTGCGTGTGTGCACACATGCGTGTGCGTGTGTGCGTGCATTCGGGCGGAGGTGCGTTCGGGAACGAGGAGTTGTAAAAACACGGCAGCTCCAAAGCCAACAGCTCCGCTAAGTGAGACGTCCCGTGATAATGATGCCATCTATCACTCTTTTTCCTCCCTTCCTCCATCTCTCCATTCCTCATCCTTCTATCAGTGGTCTGTAGCATGGTTTCTTCATTGGAACTATTTATGGCCCCGCTGAACCAGTGGCGTCAGTTCAGCAAAAGCCAAGGTATGGCAACATGACACTGCGCGTGCAAGACACCAGTCATGTTGCCATACCTTAGCAACAGGCGTGATGAATTTACAGTACATTTTATTTCTTTCCCCCTGTAGCCAAGGTAAGGCAGCTGCCATACCTTGCCATACCCAATTGACGTGTCTGCGTTGAATATACCAGAAGGAACCGGCGTTAATTACACTCCTATACCCAACATCTGCAGAACATTTTGAAAACCTTGCCGTTTTCAGCCGGTTTTTGAGATGTTCAAATAGGGAACTGGAGATTAGGGGCAATGCATGCTCCCTTTATATACTCTGTTTGTATGTGTGTGTGTGTGTGTGTGTGTGTGTGTGTGTGTGTGTGTGTGTGTGTGTGTGAGTGTGAGTGTGTGTGAGTGCGTGCTGTATGTGGCTGGCATTACTAGGCTACCAGCTGGCGCTAGCTCTTCATAATCATCTCCTCATCTCCGTTAATAATAACAACACTATACCCGTGATTCCGAGGGTGAGCCCGATCGCATCCCAGATGGCTCTGAAAGGGGCGCAAACCATATCGTGTACGACCATTGTTGATATACACTCTAAAAACTGCTGGGTCAAAAACAACTCAACTTGGGTTATTTTTGATCCAACTCACGGGTCAAATAGGGACCGATGCCCAGTTTGGTTATTTTAACGCAAGAAATTTGGTTATCAATTTTGACCCATAATTTGGGTCAAATAAATAACCAAATTATTTGTTTAACTCATTGAGTGCCAATCCCGAACTAGTTCGGCTTTATTAGCGTATCGTAGAGTGCCGATCCCGAACAAGTTCGGCTTTTTAAAAAAAAAAAAAAAAAAAAAATTGAAAAAAATTATTTTGAATTTTTTTTTTTTTTTTTTTGGACCCCATCAAATCTGTTGAACATGATTTCAATCGCGATTTTGCATGTTCCACCCCCATACAACCCCATCTAACATACAGGGCAGCCATTTTTGTTTACATTACATGTAAAACATAATGGCGATTATCTCAAGAATGCCTGAACGGATTTCCAATCGGATTTTTTTGTTTGAAAGCTGTGAACAAACTGCACAAATCCACTCCAATGCAATCCAGGATTGCATTGGATTTTTTAGAGCTCATTCTTCTCTGTTTTTTTCCCATGCATGAGGTGTGCAAGGTTTAATCATGGCTAAGTTGACGAAAATAAGGCTTCTAAAATGCTTGGTAGCCAATAGCTAACTTCAAGCTAACTTCATCCTCTTCCTGTACATGCACAAAGGAAAGTGTTCAGGCAAGTAGGGCTTGGGCTTGGGCTCCAGGGCTTGGGCATGCATTACCAGCATATCTCTATTATTCTCTGGTCACTGGGCGCCCTCTAGTGGTGATAGGCTGGCACTCAATGAGTTTTAAAATGACCCAAGATTGTAGTCAATATAACCCAAGTTTTGGGTTGAGTGGGCTAAATGAATACAACCTACGTATGCATGGTCTGGAGAATGACAATGCCAATATTATCTGACATTAACATAATATCAGAAATGTTTCAGGGTTTCTTCACAGTTTTCACAGATGATTTGTTCAAAGTCTAGTAATATCAACATAACAGTGCATGATTAAATATATATGCAACA
Source organism: Nannobrachium achirus (assembly GCF_963921795.1). NCBI lineage: Eukaryota > Metazoa > Chordata > Actinopteri > Myctophiformes > Myctophidae > Nannobrachium > Nannobrachium achirus. The sequence continues at coordinate 14,178,796 of NC_137829.1, forward strand.
ATGTTTATAATACTATAATCAGAATAGTTTAGAGAAGAAAAACAAAATAATCTCAAAATTACCATGAGTTCTTCTCTTTCAGACCAGCTGGGGGAGGGAGCTCAACCCTAAACTAGCAGCCAAACACTTACGGTTAGGGTTTAGGCTCAGATACTGACAAATCAAATTCAGACATATGACAGTCAGCTTGCCGAGGCAGACACATGGATATGACATATTTAGCATTTTTAGCTCCCAACAGCTTAGAAAATGTCTCTGGAAACCTAGACAAATGCTTTTCCCAGCATGCTTTGCAAACAGGTTTATGGTGCCTGTCCCCTGATTGGCCCAAAGCTAGACCACTGACCCAAGTATATGGGTTACCACTAACCCCAAAAACGGGTCACCCCCAGATAAATATTACCTAACTCGAACAACCCTGGAATTGGGTCAAAATAATATCCCAATAACTCAAGGAAGGGTTGTGGCTCTGAGAAATGACCCCGAAATTTGACCTAACACAAATGACCCATGATTTGGGTCAAGAAATGACCCATGAGTTTTTAGTAGTTGCGGTGTGCCATCCACTTCAGTTAGAAATATTTTAGACATTTTATATTTAGTTATTGTTATAGTTATCATGGTGTGAAACACCCTTTTAATTCACTACTGTCATCTTTTCTCACCAATCTCCCTTTCTCGCCTACCTATCTCCCTTATTCTCTTATTTATCTTCCCTACTCACCTACTTACAGTGGTGGGAAAAGTACTCAAAGGTTTTACCTAAGTAAAAGTATCAATACTGCAATGCAGAAATACTCTGTTGCAAGTAAAAGTCTGGAATTCAAAATGTACTTGAGTAAAATTATGAAAGTGTAAGTGCAAAATGTACTTAAAGTAACAAAAGTAAAAAAAAAGTACATGTTTGTGAGCTTGTAGATCTGCTATTTTCAAATATACTAGGTATAAAATAGGGCTAAAGTGGATTAATGTATGTTTTATAATATAATCATTTATATCTGCAAAGTAACTTGTTTTCAAATAAATGTAGTGCAGTAAAAGTACAATATTTGGTTCTGAGAGGTAGGCTATAGTGGAGTGGAAGTAAAACTATTGGAAATTGGGAACACCCAAGTAATGTACAAATAGTAATACCTAAAAAATGTACTGAAGAACAGTACTTACTTAAGTACATGTACTTATTTAATTTACACCACTGCCCATAATGTTGACTGTCTTAGGTTCAAACAGCTCAGAGACCCAAGCTTGTGTGGAGCAGTGTGAACTGCAGTAACCTAGCGTATGTCTCCAGTGGTGTAATACCATGTCCCCCAGTCCCCTCTATAACGTGCACCGCTCTCCCAGGCTAACATTTATTTATTTATTTATTTAAATGGGGGTCCGCAGTCAAATACATATAATTTAGGGAGGGGGTCATTGGCGTGAAAAGGTTTAAGAAGCACTGCTCCCATAGTGTGCGCTAGCTGTCCCCCCGGAAGGCTCCTGGTCTGGATTAAACCCTGGGGCCTCTGGAGCCGAGGTGCTCTCTGCCACCACAGTGTCAAAGCTCCAGGCTCCCCTTCAATAGAAGGAGGCCCCTCCTCACACACACACACACACACACACACACATTGTCATTGTCCAAAAGCACTGGAGAGGCCACTAGTGTGTGTGTGTGTGTGTGAGAGAGAGAGACACACACACACACACACAGAGTGAAATAGACAGCGAGAGAGGTACAGTTGGAGGGAAATATAGATGGGAAGACAAAAGAGACTGTCATAGCATTGCACAGTGAAAATGCTCGGTTTGTGTGCGACCGTGTGGACATGTGTGTGTGTGTGTGTGTGTGTGTGTGTGTGTGTGTGTGTGTGTGTGTGCGCGCGCTGCGCGCGCATCTGTCCATGTGTTATGTGTGCATGCGTGCATAGCGGCGCGAACCTCCGCTGCGCGAGTTCCCCCGCCGCGTCCGTGCGACCTCGCATCTGCCTGTGTGTCTACGGTCAGCCATCTCTGAACACACCATGTTTTTATGATGGTTTTGTGTGTGTGTGTGTGTGTGTGTGTGGGGGGGGGGGGGGGGGGGGGGGGGAAGCGTGGAGTGCACGTCGCTCATAGGCCCCAGAGTGAAATAGCATGTGTGCGCCCAGCGGGTTGCACATTCCTAGCCATCGCCCGTGATTTTCTCAGCCCATTCATCGTGGCGCGTCGGGGGGCTTCACTGTAATGGCATTGTCCTGGGGGTCCCCGGCCGGCCCCCTTGCCCTTGCCCGTCCTCCCCCACCCCCTGCCCCTGCCCCGGGGGTGGGGTGGGGGGACGGCTGAGACCCCCAGGCCCTTTTGGCCCTCCCTGACAGCGCGGACCCTTCAGCTGCCTGTCAGCCTGCCTGGCCTCCCCCTGGGTGGGACAGACACACTGTATAAGAGGAGAGGGGCTCGGGCGGAGGCAGGAAGGAGTTGACAGTTGTGGCGTTTTTGAAGCGTCTACAACGCTTTGACGTCGGAACCAGAGAGAGAGGGAGAGGGAGATGGAGAGGGGGTGGGGTGGGGGGTGTACGAGTACAGTTGTCTTTCAGCTTCAGTTATTTTAAAAATGAAATCAAATGAAAGAAAGCAGGGGGTGCATTTAAGCTCTATATATTTCTTTGTATGACCAAAGATCTACATACAAGCTCACAACATGTCGCGGGGCGACTCGTTGCTTGTAACACTGCTTGTAACATTGCTATTTGTGGTGAATGTTAGGAATACTTGGGTTCAAGGGGTCAATTAAAGTAAAACTTTTATTGCGGCCAACATAAAACTTCTGAGGACTCCCTAGGAGGTCCCGGACTTCTGTGTGTCTTGAGAAACCATCTTTTTGTAGAGAACGGAAGTCTGACTCTACTGCACTAGAGGCCGCTATTTCTTCTATTGAAAATCTCTTAGGGTCATCGTAGATCGCGTCACCGTCACAAATCAGCCCTGGTATTTTACTCATGAAGCATCAATTGATGATACAAATTTATACAAAGAGCACATTAGTTTTTCTCTCTAAACACCAACGTTATATCAAATATAACGCAATATCATAAACGAGTCATATGATATGTTTATTTGTTTGACCTGTTCTTTTTATAGCATAGTTTGTTTATCGCTATTGATGCAGCAATGATCTTATTTCATTTCATTTCATTGTTTTCCTACCTATTAAAAATCTGGGGGACACCCCACCAAAATCATGTGGGGACCCCCCTGTGGATCCCGACTCACAGGGGGTTTGCAAAATGAGTGGAGTTTTCCCAGCGTGCAATGCGGTCAGCAGAGGATGTGTCTCTCTTTTCTCTAAGTCACGTAAACGCTCAGCGGGGAGTCGGCAACTTGCACTTCCTATCCCAAAGAAAAAGGGAAAAAAAACAACGTTTCCCCCGGCTAAAGGCAGACGAACCGACCCGGCGCGGTTTGTCCTTCTTTGTTGTTTTGTGAGTTTGAGCGGCGTGGCTGAGACTGAGTTGTGTGAGTGTGTGTGTGCGCGTGTGTGCTTGTGTGTGTGTGTGTGTGCGTGCGTGTGTATGTGTGCGTGTGTGTCAGAGTGTGATGAGGTTCCATTGAGTGAACCCAGGCAGACTGGCTGTATGGGAACAACGGGGAGAAGAGAAGGGGGGAAAGGCATGGCATCTGCCGTTACATTAGTTCGTCTCTGTCCTGTGGAAACCTCACATGTCCAAAAAAAACGGTCACTTTTCAGCATGCAAAGGTAGCTTGAAACGTGTCGCGAGATCTGTATGATCGAGTAAGGCAAGTGTTTCTCAGTGGAATCCAGGGACTGTGGGTTCCTTTAGGGGGGTCTAAATTGACCCATACAAGTCGGTAACTCTGACAGGGTACAAATGGAACCAAATGGACCCTGAGGGGTCCAGGGTCCATTTGGTTCCATTTGTACCCTCAGGGTCCATTTGGTTCCATTTGTACCCTCAGGGTCCATTTGGTTCCATTTGTACACTGTCAGAGTTGAGGGGAGATCCTGGAATTTGAGAAAAACTGAAGTAAGGCATTCGTTTACGGGAAAAAACACAAACAGATAGAATGTGGAGATAAAAGGTTTCTGCCCGACTGCAACGATTTCCTTCCTTTCTCTCTCTCTCTCTCTCTCTCTCTCTCTCTCTCTCTCTGTCTCTCTGTCTCTCTGTCTCTCTGTCTCTCTCTCTTAGTGTGTGAAAGGGCCCTGTTCATCATTATTCAAGGACAGACCTGATTAAAGGTGATTAAGCCTTGCCTATCCATCACGGCCGCCTTTCAGCCTGTCACCAGTGCCAACGCTAAAAGGACCCCAGTGTGTGTGTGTATGTGTGAGTGTGCTGTGCGCGCACGTTATTTTTTCATACGTGCGTGTCCAGCTCCGTCCAGCCCCCGTT
>NC_137829.1:14183368-14208368 GCF_963921795.1 Nannobrachium achirus
CTAGCTGTCCCCCCGGAAGGCTCCTGGTCTGGATTAAACCCTGGGGTCCAGGCTCCCTTCAATGGGAGGAGGCCCCCTCCTCACACACACACATTGTCATTGTCCAAAAGCACTGGAGAGGCCGCTAGTGTGTGTGTGTGTGTGTGTGTGTGTGTGTGTGAGAGAGAGACACACACACACACACAGAGTGAAATAGACAGCGAGAGAGGTACAGTTGGAGGGAAATATAGATGGGAAGACAAAAGAGACTGTCATAGCATTGCACAGTGAAAATGCTCGGTTTGTGTGCGACCGTGTGGACGTGTGTGTGTGTGTGTGTGTGTGTGTGTGTGTGTGTGTGTGTGTGTGTGTGTGTGTGTGTGTGTGTGTGTGTGTGTGTGTGTGTGTGTGTGTGTGTGTGTGTGTGTGTGTGTGTGTGTGTGTGTGTGTGTGTGTGTGTGTGTGTGTGTGCGCGCGCATCTGTCCATGTGTTATGGTGTGTATAACGTGTGCATGCGTGCATATAGCGGCGCGAACCTCCGCTGCGCGAGTTCCCCCGCAGCGTCCGTGCGACCTCGCATCTGCCTGTGTGTCTGCGGTCAGCCATCTCTGAACACACACCATGTTTTTATGATGGTTTTGTGTGTGTGTGTGTGTGTGTGTGTGTGTGTGTGTGTGTGTGTGTGTGTGTGTGTGTGTGTGTGTGTGTGTGTGTGTGTGTGTGTGTGTGTGTGTGTGTGTGTGTGTGTGTGTGGGGGGGGGGGGGGGGGGGGGAGCGCGCAGCGCACGTCGCTCATAGGCCCCAGAGTGAAATAGCATGTGTGCGCCCAGCGGGTCGCACATTCCTAGCCATCGCCCGTGATTTTCTCAGCCCATTCATCGTGGCGCGTCGGGGGCTTCACTGTAATGGCATTGTCCTGGGGGTCCCCGGCCGGCCCCCTTGCCCTTGCCCGTCCTCCCCCCTGCCCCTGCCCCGGGGGTGGGGTGGGGGGACGGCTGAGACCCCCAGGCCCTTTTGGCCCTCCCTGACAGCGCGGACCCTTCAGCTGCCTGTCAGCCTGCCTGGCCTCCCCCTGGGTGGGACGGACACACTGTATAGGAGGAGAGGGGCTCGGGCGGAGGCAGGAAGGAGTTGACAGTTGTGGCGTTTTTGAAGCGTCTACAGCGCTTTGACGTCGGAAACCCGGAGAGAGAGAGGGAGGGGGGTGGAGGGGGTGGTGTACAAGTACAGTTGTCTTTCAGCTTCAGTTATTTTAAAAATGAAATCAAATGAAAGAAAGCAGGGGGTGCATTTAAGCTCTATTATATTTCTTTGTATGACCGAAGATCTACATACAAGCTCACAACATGTCGCGGGGCGACTCGTTGCTTGTAACACTGCTTGTAACATTGCTATTTGTGGTGAATGTTAGGAATACTTCGGTTCAAGGGGTCAATTAAAGTAAAATGTTTATGACGGCCACCCTAAACTTCTGAGGACTCCTTAGGAGGTCCCGGACCCCCCTGCTGAAGACCCATTCTACATATTCGAAGATGGTGGAAGATAGAGTTGTGTGCGTTGAGAAACCATCTTTTTGTAAAGAATGGAAGTCTGACTCCACTGCCACTAGAGGCCGCTATTTCTTCTATTGAAAATCTCTTAGGGTCATCGTAGATCGCGTCACAAATCAGCCCCACTATTTTACTCATATGGACATGAAGCATCAATTGACGGTGAAACATTACAAATGTATCCAAAGAAATGTGTTATTCTCTCCATACACAGACGTTATATCAAATGTAACTCAATATCATAAAGAGTCATATACCTGACACAATTGGGAGGCTGATATGTTTATCTTTGGATCACAGTTTATGACGTGATTCTAGATGACGCTATGGTATTTTCAGTCGGAAAAAATACTTGTGTGATCCAGGGTACAGCTGGAGTGAAGTCAGGACTTTGGTACTCTATTTCAGTGGTTTTCTCAACCTTTTCAGGCTGGGACCCCCCAAAATGATAATATTTGAACCCCCACTATGACAAGCACTTGGAATGATAGGAGTTGAGGCATTACATTTAGTTTGACTCGGTTCCACAGATAAATATTGTGAAAACAGGAGATTCAAGCTTGTAGACCAGCCATTTTCAAAAATGTTAATTGGCCAATGTTTGACCAGTTATTTTAATAGCATAGTTTGTTTATTGCTATTGATGCAGCAATGGTATTATTTAATTTCATTTCATTGTTTTCCTACGTATTAAAAACCTGGGGGACACCCCACCAAAATCATGTGGGGACCCCCCTGGGGGTCTCGACCCACAGGGTTGAGAACCATGCTCTATTTGTTTGCAAAATGAGTGGAGTTTTCCCAGCGTGCAATGCGGTCAGCAGAGGATGTGTCTCTCTTTTCTCTAAGTCACGTAAACGCTCAGCGGGGAGTCGACAACTTGCACTTCCTATCCCAATGAAAAAGGGAAAAAAAAACAACGTTTCCCCCGGCTAAAAGCAGACGAACCGACCCGGCGCGGTTTGTCCTTCTTTGTTGTTTTGTGAGTTTGAGCGGCGTGGCTGAGACTGAGTTGTGTGAGTGTGTGTGTGCGTGTGTGCTTGTGTGTGTGCGTGAGTGTGTGCGTGCGTGTGTATGTGTGCGTGTGTGTCAGAGTGTGATGAGGTTCCATTGAGTGAACCCAGGCAGACTGGCTGTATGGGAACAACAGGGAGAAGAGAATGGGGGGAAGGCATGGCATCTGCCGTTACATTAGTTCGTCTCTGTCCTTTGGAAACCTCACATGTCCAAGAAAAACGGTCACTTTTCAGCATGCAAAGGTAGCTTGAAACGTGTCACAATTTAGATTCGTTTTTTGGGCTTTTATGCCTTTATTCGATAGGACAGTAGACTGACAGGAAATGGGGTGAGAGATGGGAGACATGCGGCAAAGGTCGTCCGGATTGGAAATCGAACCGGTGACGCCGTCAGGCATCAATGCCTATGCGGCAATGCCTTATGTGGTATGCGCCTGGACCAGTGGGGCCAGCGGGCGCTGGCCTACAAGTTCTCGAAATGGATTCCAGGGGACTCTGTGGGTTCCTTTAGGGGGGTCTAAATTGACCCATACAAGTCTGTAACTCTGACAGTGTACAAATGGAACCAAATGGACCTGTTCCATTTGTACACTGTCAGAGGTAAGGGGAGATCTTGAACTGTGAAAGTGTGAGAAACACTGAAGTAAGGCATTCGTTTACGGGAAAAAACACAAAAAGATAGAATGTGGAGATAAAAGGTTTCTGCCCGACTGCAACGATTTCCTTCCTTATACTCTCTCTCTCTCTCTCTCTCTCTCTCTCTTTCTCTCTCTCTCTCTCTCTCTCTCTCTCTCTCTGTCTCTCTCTTAGTGTGTGAAAGGGCCTGTTCATCATTATTCAAGGACAGACCTGATTAAAGGTGATTAAGCCTTGCCTATCCATCACGGCCGCCTTTCAGCCTGTCACCAGTGCCAACGCTAAAAGGACCCCAGTGTGTGTGTGTGTATGTGTGTGAGTGTGCGTGCGCGCACGTTATTTTTTCATACGTGCGTGTCCAGCTCCGTCCAGCCCCCGTTTGTGTTTTTTCCAAATAAAACCATGATTGCGCTAATTACGAACCATTCCTCAAATTAAAGAAACAGTGCATTTGATGATAATACGAGGCCCCTAAAATATACGTCAAAATAATCCACAGAGGGCTAATTGTGGCGGGCCGGTGAAATGGAGCATGTCAGCTCATTCTTTAGTGGATTATTGAACCAGTATGATGGATGGACAGTCTCCTCTTAATGCCCCATGATGAATGAAGCCAGTGAGAGACTCTCTCTCTCTCTGTCTGTCTCTCTGTCTGTCTGTTTGCCTGTCTGTCTCCTTTTCTCAGCGCTGCTGGGAGCAGTGGCGTTAGTTCAGCAAAAGCCAAGGTATGGCAACATGACTGGTATCTTGCACGAGCGTGAAGCCGCACATGCAAGACACCAGTCATGTTGCCATACCTTAGCAACAGGCATGATGAATTTATTTTAAGAAGTACATTGTATTTGCTTCCCCTGTAGCCAAGGTATGGCAGCTGCCATACCAAGTAAAAGTACCCGTGCTACAATTTAAAGATATACTATAGACATACTACCGTTACAAGTTTTCCAAATTAGTCAAACTCTTTTGATCACCACAAGCTTGATTGGTTACTTTTGAATAGTACATAATCCTAATATAATATAATAAAGTAACTTGGGAAATAAAAGTAGTGAAATTAGTAGTGGAGTATAAGTATACAGTATTGGGGAGAAAAAGGAAATACACCAGTATGTAACGTAAAACTAGGCTTCCTCAAAATGGTACTTAAGTCCAATACTTGATTTAATGTACTTAGTTACACCCCCCCACTCTCTCTCTCTCTCTCTCTCTCTCTCTCTCTCTCTCTCTCTCTCTCTCTCTCTCTCTCTCTCTCTCTCACGGGCTGTCAAAGCGTTACCCTACGTCTAAACTCCAGCCCCCGGGTCTAATAAAAATAAGCTCTTTTTCTAATGAGCGTCGGGACGACAAGGCATCTTGAGTGGCTGAGGTTTTTTCTTCTTTTTTTGGCAGTTTCAGGGGGCAATGTGTGCATGGACCGCACATGGTGGCGAAAAACATACGCTCACACGCACAAAAACACACACACACACACACACACACACACACACACACACACACACACACACACACACACACACACACACACACACACACACACACACACATAACAGGCAACGAGAGAGAGGGAGGGAGAGAGTAGTAGTAGTAGTAGTAAATCGTTGCTGTCGGCAGAAACCTTGTATCTCCACATTCTATCTTTTTTAGTTTTTTTTCCCCGTAAATGAATGGCTTTTTTTTTTTGTTAATTGGTTCCCTACTTCATTGGTTCTCAACCTTTTCGGGCCACGACCCCCCAAGAATCATATTTTAACTGGGAACCCCCCCCTCCCTGACGAGCACTAAGAGTTGAGGCATTACATTTTGTATAACACGGTTCTATTGTAAAAATAGCCGATCTGCATGCTCACAACGCCTCGCAACTTTTGAATTTGAACCTTGAAAAGGAGCAGCAGTTTTGGACATGTAATCTATGAGGTTTCCGCTCGACAGAGAGAGAGAGAGAGAGAGAGACATTAACAGTTCTCACGTTACCCTTTTGCTTTCTGTGCTGCAAAATCATGTTTGCTTTGTGTTTGACCATGCAAGAACATATTGCACAGGACCTTTCAGGCAATAAACGCAGCATCGCACGCGCGCACACACACACACGCACGCACGCACGCACGCACGCACGCACGCACGCACGCACACACGCACACACGCAGGTACGTTCTTTGCAGCAGTAAAGGTGAAACAACCTCCGAAAGAAGTGTTGGCATGGTCGTAATGGCAGGGTGGGAAGTAGTTCAGCCCAGATTAATGGTCTCTGCCGCCCCCCTGGGCTGACCATACACCCCTACACACACACACACACACACACACACACACACACACACACACACACACACACACACACACACACACACACACACACACACACACACACACACACACAGAGGCACACACCATGCTCTCTGCTGGACATGTATACCCTCTAACTGGAGACAAGGCGTACTGTATGTACTGTACAAATTACACACACACACACACTCGCACACACGCACGCACGCACGCACGCACGCACACACACACACACACACACACACACACACACACACACACACACACACACACACCGCTCTCACCGGTCTCTGACACTCTAGTTAGGTGTTGCCCTGAGGAGCACAAGTCCTTTTCTTGATCGATGGTACATTGTGTGTGTGTGTGTGTGTGTGTGTGTGTGTGTGTGTGTGTGTGTGTGTGTGTGTGTCTGTGTGTGTGTCTGTGTGTCTGTGTGTCTGTGTGCGTGCGCGTGTGTGTGGTACTGATTAATGGCGATGTGTGAACTTCCTCGCCAGTAGACTGATCCATCATTTCAACACTCAGGTGAACACTGAGAGAGAGAGAGAGAGGGAGAGAGAGAGAGAGAGAGAGAGAGAGAGGGAGAGAGGGAGAGAGGGAGAGAGGGAGAGAGGGAGGGAGAGAGGGAGAGAGTGTGTGGTCACTAAATGCTTTCTGACAGCTATATGTATCCTTTGTGTGTGTGTGTGTGTGTGTGTTTTTTTTTCTTTCTCAAAACACTTTCTGTTTTTATAGAATTCTTTGATTTGCAGGAGAGTTGATGGATTTCTGATTCATGCTGTTTGTGTCAGACACGACGGTACCACTATGGCAGCGGGGTCCTTGAGGGGAGTTCCAGGGGGTCCCACCCAGTAAATCTATCAGTTCAGCCCCTTTCTCAATCAATTATCTAACAGTGTCAAAGAATTGAGCCAGTGTAGCCCATGTAAAGATCTGATATTGTATTGTCACTGCATGTCACCAGCACAGTAGTGAAGTCTACTAAAGATGAATGCATAGATATACTGTAGGTAAAGACACACAGTTACAGTGGTGAAGTCTATTGAAGATTAATGTATTGATAACGAAACCGTTACAGTAGTCTACCTAAATCCTGCTGACACACATACACATACATCTTTTGGCTTGCCTTGTGTGTTTTTTCTTCTTTTCTTTACTGATTGAAGCCGAGATCATTTAATCGGTCTTGGCTGCAAAGGCAATGACTTCAGTTTTGAAGTTGTTTAATTGAAGCTAAAACACAGTACTGAGTACAGTTTAATACAGTATAATATAATACAGTACCGCAGTGACGAGAATCAATTGAAAGAGTTGGAGGGAAGGAGAATATATTGTGCGTGTGTGCGCGTGCAGTGCGTGTGTGTGTGTGTGTGTGTGTGTGTGTGTGTGTGTGTGTGTGTGTGTGTGTGTGTGTGTGTGTGTGTGTGTGTGTGTGTGTGTGTGTGTGTGTGTGTGTGTGTGTGTGTGTGCTTGCTCTTGTGTGTAGATTGAGCATGTTGTGGAATTCAAAATGTACTTGAGTAAAATGATGAAAGTGTAAAATAAAAATAAAAACATTGGGCAGGTGGGTGGCTATAAGGTGGTTCAAGGTTGTTATTTGGGAATAGCATTAAGAAATGTAAAAAAAGAAAAAGTACAAAAATACATTTTGATTATTAAGCTTAGCTTTGGAATGTATATGAGGTACTAGTTTCCCTTTCTTGGTGGAACTTCCGTGTGCGTGTGTGCATGCGTGCGTGCTTGCGCATGAGTGTGTGTGTGTTTCCTGGGGGGCTTGAAACACTAGAAGTGCCATTTCAGCGTGTTTCCATCGTAGCACCCTACAGAGTGAATGGTAGGAGAGTGTGTGTGTGTGTGTGTGTGTGTGTGCGTGCGTGCGTGTGTGTGTGCGTGTGTGCGTGCGTGCGTGTGTGTCACGCTGTTTCCCTGTCACACCTCCTGCTATCCATGTTGTTTCTGCACAGCCAACACATTTACCTTTCTCTCTGGCTCTCTGTCTTACGGTACACACTCACACTATAGCATGTCATTGCTGTGGGGCAGAAACCTCCTAACTCCATATCTTAACTTTTTCATAATTAACGGCCCCACATTAAAAGTAGCAGAGCCACAAGCTCGAGCTGCGTTTCGAGCTTGTCGATCTGCTGCTTTTGCAATTTTAGAATTCGAATCCTTTTTGGAGCTTTGCGCGTGTGCAAGACACCAATGATGTTGCCATACCTTAGCTTTTACTGAACTGACGCCACTGGGGAGGAATCAGTTGGCAAAAAGTGGTTAAAAAGCATCTAAAGAGAAAAAAAAAAGAAAGCACTTAATTACGTTAACTTAATAAATATAAATACTAAATAATATGGACACAGGTTCTTTTTTCCTTTGAAAAGTAACAGTTTTCAGTTTTGGACATGCAGGTTTCCACCTGACAGAGACGGTATCAAACAGAACACCCACGCACGCACGCACGCACGCACGCACGCACGCACGCACGCACACACACACACACACACACACACACACACACACACACACGCACACAGATGTTTTCACTGCCGTCAGAAACCGAACTGGGCTTGTTTCCAGCACCATCTGCTTCTATTTAGGTTAATAGTTTAGTTCTATCTTTGTTTGTGTCTACCTACTGTACTCTCTACTGTACAGGACCCGCTCCTGGTCCAGATAAGCGGATCCTTATCTAAAAGCCACTGTGTTTACCTGACCATCTGATGCACGCTTAGAAGAAATACATGGTACCGTTTGTAATGTAGTTTAGACACAGTGGGTCGTGTGTGTATATGCAGTACATTCCCTTACGCACGTGCACAGTGCACACGCATGCAAACACACGCGCAATCGCGCATGCATGCAAAAACACACACACGCACGCGCATACACACACCGTACAGACACCGATACGGTGCCGATACACTGGTTGACCTCAGTTTATTCTGTTGACATCGCAACGACACTGTGACTGTGTGTGTGCGTGTGCGTGTGTGTGCGTGTTTGTACGTGTGTGTGTGTGTGTGTGTGTGTGTGTGTGTGTGTGCGTGTGCGTGCATGTGTGCATGTGTGTATGCTGCAGGACTGTGCTGTCATTTATTGCTTGTTTCTTCTTTTCGACTCCTTGCTATTGTGGCTATATGTTACAGCACTTATTTTCCTCTGTATCTGTGGTCCTAACTGCTGTGCTGTGACTGTATTTCCCCTGCGGCGACTCAATGAAGGTGTGTGTTATTGTGTGTGTGAAAGAGAGAGAGAGACAGAGGGGGAGAGAGAGTGCGTGTATGTGGGGAGTGAGAGTCAAAACAGCACCACTTCGGATATCCGAGTATGTGTGATATCTGTCCTGTTGTTGATATCATATGGGGTGTGTGTGTGTGTGTGTGTGTGTGAAAGAGAGAGTAGGTGTTAAAGTCATCACACGGTACATAATATTATTCAGAGTCAGAAGAAGTATGAGACCCACAGACATAGAGTTGACATGGCTACAGACAGACAGACGCGTCAGAGGAGAATGGGAAAGCTCTCCCATGTGAGCTGTGTGTTTTCTTTTGAAAAAGAAAATCAATATGAGAATGGTGAAAAAGCGTGGAAAGGCCCGTATCGATGTCCCCTAATGTCTGACAGGAGCTTTCTGTGTCTCAAACACGCACGCACACACACACACACACACACGCACACGCACACGCGCACACGCACACGCACACACACACACACACACACACACACACACACACACACACACACACACACACACACTCACACTCACACGCACACACACGCAGAAACACTTAGACCGTCACAAACATACAGTGCCACGGCTCTCACTAATTACTGCCGAAACACGATCTCTTCACTCTCCTTTGAAACGTGAGACACACACACACACACACACACACACACAGGTTTGCATTGCCATGCATGTGAGGACGTCGACGGTTTAGGAGGGGAATTCTGCAAACGCAGTTTTTACAGTTGTGTGATATTTCTCAAAATGTCATGCTTTCTATGAAGCCGAAAACAACCGATCCGCACACGATTTGTCGCTCTGCAATGATGCGATGAGCTTGTAGATCGGTGTCGCACACCGAACTGTTTTCGGAGTGCGACACCTGCGCACAACTAAGCATAAATCAGGCATATTAACAACCCCTAACCTCTAATTTCCTAATTTCCACACACACACACACACACACACACACACACACACACACACACACACACACACACACACTGCAGCAGTAACAAGATCCAGTCCGCGTGTGTGTGTGTGTGTGTGTGTGTGTGTGTGTGTGTGTGTGTGTGTGTGTGTGTGTGTGTATGTATGTATGTGTGGGTGGGTGCGGGTGTGCGTGTGCATGCGCGTGTGTGTGTGTGTGTGTGTGTGTGTGAGAAAGAGACTGTGCCAAGCACAAATGACCTACCAGGCCTGCAATTTGCTCAGTCAATAACAAAGGTTACAGGACACCCTCCATCAATAATTAACATGGCTGCCATGGCTCGGCGCTCTGCTAGAGAGCAGACCCTCCCCTCACCTGCTCCTCTCTCTCTCTCTGTCTCTCTCTGTCTGTGTTTCCATCACAGCCTCTGTCTGGATGCTGATGGAGCTCAGGCCTCTCTTCATGCAGAATGTCTTCATCAAACGTTTGACACTGTGCAATTTCAACGTGTATAGCGCTGTTCCGACACGCATTGCTCCGACGTTGCGTTCGTCAGACTCTCGTCATTACTAACCCTAACCGCACGTGTAGCCACATAGTCGGAGTAGGGATGGGACGTTATGAAAATGTCATATCGCAATTATTGTGACCAAAGAAATCGCAATTTACGATATTATCGCGATAAACAAAATCCACTATCCTGGGGCGGAACATTTGCCAAAAGATAGCCGATCTAAGCTCACAACGCGCCAAAACAAAGACATTTGATAGAGAGTCTAAAAAAGACATATGTACAGTATATTATAAATAAATACCTTTTACCAGAGGGTTTAAATGGTACTGGATATGCAGCAAATAAAAGGTGAATTGATCCCAGTGCATGACGGAGGACGATTTCACGATAAATTAAAACTCCACAATATGATTATTGTGAGTGTTTTTTATCACGATAAACGATAATATCACTTATCGTCCCATCCCTAAGTCGGAGTAATGAGACGTTGGACATTTGTATTTCTTCCTGACAACAATTCGGATATTCCAATAACTGTCGTATCGGTTGATACCAAGTACCGATCTAATACCAGTGTGTAGTAAAAAAAAAGGGAAAACCAGACTTCCTTGAAGGTGTTCAAAACGGACCCTTCCAGAACTCAATACTGTCAATGCTTGCACATTAGCCCTTGGCTCTGGACATGCATATGAAAATCTAACACACTCATTCTTAGCCCAATAAGACCTGGGGCCGATATTACAAATGCCTTCCAAGTATATCTGCTGTTTTTTGATAACCAACGCAAAACATCTAAAATTAGATAATTTGTTTGGTGCAGCTGTGTTGCTTACTAGGGGCGGCATAGCTCAGGGGTAGAGAAACTGGTATTAGAGCACGAAGGGTATAAATCCCGAAGGGTTCCCAGTTCGAATCCGGGCTCCCCCTGAGTTAATGTCGAAGGGTCCTTGGGCAAGACTCTGAACCCCTAATTGCCTCCGGTGAGTAGGTTGGTGCCTTGCATGGCTTCCTCCGCCACCGGTGTATGAATGTGTGTGTGAATGGGTGAATGTAATGCACAATCTATGTAAAGCGCTTTGGATTAAAAGCGCTATATAAATGCACCATTTACCATTTACCATTTACTAGTCTGCCCGGGGTTTCCTCCCCCTTTAACTTCAATCTTGTGAATCCAAAAATATACGAGAACCAAAATTTCACGTTCCTTATTAAAACGTAATAATGCCGTACCCTCACAAACATTTCCGTCAGCGTCAACAATTTCCATTCCCCCCCCATCGTTTAATTCTCCCAGGCTATATCTGCCTACAGCTTCTAAGAATAAAAACCTTGAAAGGGGATTTTTTCTCTCTTAATCGCTGCTCGTTTTAGAACTGCAAGAGGCGTCTTAATTAAGAAGGAAATCTTTAACTAAAACCTCTTGACTCGCTCAACCCTGAAGCATCGTCAGGGTTCGTTTTGCCCTAGAAAGTCAAACGGAGCTGACTACAGCAGTGATTCCCAAACAGTGGATCACAGAAACATTTGGGGTTCGCGGACCCATGTATAATATTATTATTTCAAAAGATCAAAAAATACAAATAGAATTGTTTCAGGCATAGAAAAAGAAAATCTATAATTTGATGAATGCATATACAATCTAAGAAACTGCAAGTGCAGCGCTGCGAGCCTGTAGATCTGCTTGAAAGTTGTGATCTTTTTGAAAAGTTGTGAAAATGTGTGCAAATCTTTGAATATGTATTTTTAAAATTTTGCTTCTGAGGGGTCCCTGGAACGAAATATTTTGAGATGGGGGTCTGTGGGCAAATACATATCATTTTGGGGGTCCATCACATGAAAAAGTTTGAGCACCACTGACATAGAAACATGATTCAAAATATATTTAAAGACTTGCACACATTTTCATGATTTTTCAAAAATAGCAGTTCTACAAGCTTGCAGCTTGTGAAAATGTATATCTGCTTTTTTTTTTTCAATAGTTAGCACAAAATAATGGGTAATTTGTGTTCCAGTTCCATTTATTTCTGCTCACTTCTTTGTGCTATCACATCCTATTCCACTTGCTTATCCTGTAGCCCGTATGAGTTCTCTCTCCTGATTGGATAAAACTGGTATCCTGACCTGAACATTTATTTTCTGTTACTAAAGATCTGGAGAGACAGGGAGACAACTGTTACTGAACAAACACTATATTTAGCAACGGTTACTATCACAATATAGAGCTATTTAAAACACTTACCTTGGCTTAATACTAGAGCATCATTTTCACCACCTTAAAGTCATTATGTTTCTCTTGAACCATGTTCTAGTATACTGTATCTTTGGATGAATGACCCGTTGTGAGCTTGATCTGCTATTTTCACTATATTTGAAATAGGGGCCCTATTTCAAATATAGTGAAAATAGCACTCCTATTAGTACACTTTAGCGCGGCTTAAGCATACTTTTTCCTTTCCTATAGGATTGAGTCGAAAGTACAATAGTTGTCTTTGAAATGTAGTGGAGTGAAAGTCTTAAGTACCCCCACAAATAAGTTGTAAGTTTTTTCGCGAAGTAAAGCCCTGCTTCATCAGATAAAGCTGTCGAACGAGGCGTTGTGTGCTTGTAGATCGGCTGTTTTCACTAGTTTAGGTAATTTTTTTAAATGATAAAAACGAACAGTTTTGGACATACAAGGTTTTCACCCGACAACGACGAAATAGTCCTACTCAAGTAAAGTAGGCCTACATGTTGTCTCTGTCAGGTGGAAACCTCCTATGTCCAAAAGATAGTCCATATACGGTACGAGGGACATCAAAGGCCTGGTTACCTGCTGACATGTGACCTGGCATCACCTCCCCTCTGACCTCGTGAGCCCTCACCCCCATGACCTGTCTGCTAACCCCATTGAAGGCACAGACAAGGGAAACAGCTCTGTCCTTGACCCCTGTCTGTCAACACTCCCTCACACACACATGCACGCACGCACGCATGCGCACGCGCTCGCG
This sequence comes from Nannobrachium achirus, assembly GCF_963921795.1. NCBI lineage: Eukaryota > Metazoa > Chordata > Actinopteri > Myctophiformes > Myctophidae > Nannobrachium > Nannobrachium achirus. Next base: position 14,196,489 of record NC_137829.1, read on the forward strand.
CACACACACACACACACACACACACACACACACACACACACACACACACACACACACACACACACACACACACACACACACACACACACACACGTGCGCGCACAGTGGTAACAGCATCTAAACGACTGATATCTCTCTTTCTCTCCTCCCTGTTCTGTTTCTCTAAGGTCACATTGACCTCCTCTCCTCTCCTCTCCTCTCCTCTCCTCTCCTCTCCTCTCCTCTCCTCTCCTCTCCTCTCCTCTCCTCTCCTCTCCTCTCCTCTCCTCTCCTCTCTCGTTTCTTATCTCAGAGTGTTCATTCTTTCTTTCTTTCCTTCCTTCCCCGCCTCTCCTGTTCCATCCGTCTTTCAGTCAGCGGAACAGCTCTTTAGACGGAACACTCCCATCGAACTGGAAACAATCTAGAAACCATTGACAGTAAAGTGCATTTCTTACCTAAAAAACAACTTTCTTCCTCCTGTTATGACTGGCTTCTGCTTCCAATTTATAGAAACATTTTGGAGCCTTTTGGGAAACCTTACCGTTTATTTTCCTCTCTTATGTGCCCAGTAAGATCCTAAAGTTATCCATTTGTAACTCTTAAGAGACTACAAAGGTCACATTTGCACACTGTTAGGATGTGTTTAGATTGCTTTGTTTGCGCTGTTGGCCCTGTTGCGTCAATGCATGCGTGATGACGTCACTTGGTCACATGAGCGCAGACAGGATGTTATTGTGTAACTTACTGTATGGGCTAGTGTTGATCATAGCTGTTCACTGCCGATCAAAATTTGGACATTTTGCCGCACGCGGCCACAGTTTTAGCCATAAAACAAACATCGGAGATAAAGGGCTTTAAAGATGGGGAAATGCATTGGAGTATACAGAGAAAAACGGCCGCGCGATGCTCTCAGCGTCGACTCGAAGCGACTAGCGGCTAATGGGCTACATCCAGGCGTAGCCCCGACCTAACGGTGAGATATAAAGTTATACTGTAATTACAGTAAACGCGTCCAACGCGTCGTGGGCATCCAGCGACATCAAAGAAATTGTCGCGTAGACACCTTGTGGGCACCCGCTGTGTTTTAATACTTCTAAAATGACAAATTAAACATTGGTCAAATTATCAAATATTAGAGGAAGAAATTGTGAAAATAGCCGATCTACATGCTCACAGAGGTGTTGTGAGCATGTAGATCTGCTATTTTCTCTTAGTGCTCGTCAGGGTGGAGGGTCCCCAGATAAAATATGAATATTTTGGGGGTCGCATTCTGAAAAGGTTGAGAACCACTGCACTAGAAGATGAAAAGATGCACGTTAGTTTGTCACCAGTTAATATTCGGGCTTGACACAGGTTCTTTTTTTTTTGTCAGGGGTGATAAATCAGGCTAAAATCGTCCTTAAAATCGTGTTGTGCCTACAGGCCTTAACACATCCATGGATCAAGGACAGCTTGTGAGGGCTGTCTGGAAGAGAGACTATATTCTCTTTCAACAAGGTAAAGCCCACACTGGAAAGGAACAGCTAGCCCTCCCTCGCCACCGCAGCCCCCTCCACCTCCTCTTCCTCACCCCCACCCTCTTTAGCAGGGGTTCTTTCTTTTATTATGCAGATCAGCCATTGGATCAGATCGCTTAATTAGCGCTTTTGAGTGCCAGGGCTTCACGGAGGAGAGGACCCACCGCGCGCACGACGTCCATGACCGTACACACACACACACACACACACACACACGCACGCACGCACGCACGCACGCACGCACACACACACACACACACACACACACACACAGTCCTCTCAGTCCGGCAGGCTGTGCGTTGAAGAGGCTCTTTGAGTGTGTCAGAGATAAACACAGATGAATAGCAGGGCTCTACCCGGCCCATTAGACGGACAGTTTAGCCTCGCAAACAACCATGCGCTGCCATCATCACAGCCTGGCTCAGAGTAGGCTGTTGTACGCCAAACACTGACATAATTTGGTATTAACTCTCTTCACCCAGAGATAGTTTGCTATAAACTCAACTATACGCCAAACACTGACATAGTTTGGTATTAACTCTCCCCACACAGACAGAATTTGTTATAAACTCTCCCCAGGCGTATAGTAGAGTTAATACCAAACTATGTCAGTGTGAGGCGTATAGTTGAGTTTATAGCAAACTATCTCTGGGTGAAGAGAGTTAATACCAAACTATGTCAGTGTGGGGAGAGTTAATACCAAACTATGTTAGTGTGGGGAGAGTTAATACCAAACTATATCAGTGTGGGGAGTGTTTTTTAACAAACTATGTCAGTTGTGGGGAGTGTTTTTAATAAACTATATCAGTGTGGGTGAGTTAATAGCAAACTATGTCAGTGTGGAGCTTACAGTAGAGTTGTCTCTCCCTCGCTTACAGAAGTGGTTAGCGCATGTTTTGTCAAAAGGGTTAGGGTTAGTATCGTAATCTACACAGTAACTTGTAACTAGTTAGTTTTCAAATAATTGTTGTGAAATTAAAAAAGAAAAAGGACAATATTTTGCCTCTTAGATGCTGTGGAGTAAGAAGTAGGTTTACCAAGTGTGAACAAATGGACCTAAAGAAAAAACTCATCACTTTTCCCTGCTCTTTCCCTGAAAGTTCCCTGAAAAGTCAAAAATAATAATCACCATTTCACACCTGGCACCATTTCACATCCTGGCAAGTGTCAGACTTTCTCCATGAAAAGGGTTTGAATTTCCCAGTGATTTGCCAATGAATTGCCAATGGCGGGCCCCTTTTGAAATTCTCCAACGTCGCATCTGTAGTTACTTTCCACCGCTGGGGAATCGAATCCCCCCGGCTTCCGCGGTGGCAAGCGGGCGGGCATGGGGGCAGAGACTTTACCCGCCGGCACCGGCCCGGGCGCCTGGGATGAGCTACTCTGATTCAATAAAGCTCTTTGAAGATGATAAAAGGAGAGCGGGGGAGAGAGAGTGGGAGAGAAGGAGCTTTGGCTGCATATAAACCGAAGTGGCTCTGCAGGTCAAGGTGAAGGCGCTCTACTGGGGATAGGAGGGAATATAAAACGCTGTACCAGATATGCACTGACCTAAACCCCCGCGTCCTGGTTTCCAACCCCCCTCAGGACCTGTCATATATCATCCCCCCCCCCTCTATTCCGCACCGCGTCGTGGATCTACTGTACCGCCATGCCAAGACAGCACAAAGTCCTTTTTACATCATCCTTAGCCAAAGGCATCATCATGTACTTCGCACAAAAAAAAATATGTAACTCGTAATGTCCTCATTTCGGGGCTGTGCATGATATCCCCTTTTTCTCAAACTCATTCCTTATGCTGAGAATCTCCAATCTAAGCCTAAGTACACGGTAAAGTCCTTCAATGTATCCATTTGGGACTCTGGTTTGTGAGTGTGCATGTGTGTGCAGAGAGTGTGCAAACGGACCCTTACCATTTGGTTACATAATACACTCTCAGGCCGGGTTCACATTTTGAGGCACATTCTTTATGCTTTACCTATAGGGGGAGGCGGGGGGGTAAAGCACCGTCCAATTCATTCTCTATGGAAGTCACGTGTTTTGACGTGGCAAGCTTGCTCTAAGCTTTCCTTAAGGAGTACCACCTATTAGCAGTCCAAACACACGCGCGCAAACACATGCACACACAGTTCACTCAGTCCAGCAGGCTGTGAGTTGAAGAATTCTCCAGAGAATTGTGACTGGGGGGGCTATGGGGGGGATGGCTTTTTTTTAGAGCGGGGGCTTGTGAATTTTGGCAACAAACAATAATGAATAATACTAATACGACAAACGTGATTCTCTCGCTTAGGCAGATGCCAGCTCCAAATCTGTGGACTGTAGGTGATTGGATAGGGTTTTTGTGAGGCTGAAGATGCTTTCCAGCAGTGGCATGCAGAACAAACTGTCCATATTGTATGGTTTACATAGAAGTCAGTCAGTTGTCTTTCACATATATACATACATATTGTGGGGAGGGGGGCTTAGGGGGGGCTAGTCTTTCACCAGGAGGGGCTAAAGCCCCCCCCCCAGAGCCGTCCCTGGTAAAAGGGCAGGGGCTCATATGTGTGCACGTGCCTGGTTCTGTGTGTGTGTGTGTGTGTGTGTGTGTGTGTGTGTGTGTGTGTGTGTGTGTGTGTGTGTGTGTGTGTGTGTGTGTGTGTGTGTGTGTGTGTGTAGGTGTGTGTGTGTGTGTGTAGTGGATGTGAGTACACAGGCTGCCATGTACAGAGCAGCAAGCCTGTAACGCAGTGCTCTGTCATGTGAGCAAAGAGTCACATGATCAGAGCGAAGTGACTCAGTAATTGGACGTGAGGGAGACGGAGAGCTCTTGGGCCATGAGAGCACGCCACTTATCAAGCCGTGCGGGGACGTTGGCTTGTTGTCATCCTGCTGATCCGCTTGTTACCCACGCATCAGCTGAGACAAATTGATCTTTATTTGACAAATTAGATGTCTGTGACATTACACACTGCTGGAGTTATGAAGATGTACAGTCTCTGTCTCTCTCTTCCTCTCTCTCTCTGTCTCTGTCTCTCTCTCTCTCTCTCTCTCTCTCTCTCTCTCTCTCTCTGTCTGTCTGTCTGTCTGTCTGTCTGTCCGTCTGTCTCTGTCTCTCTCTCTGTGACAACCTCTCTCGTCCTCTATTCTGGGACGTCCGTCTTTGGAATTGTGGGACAATAAAACGTGGCTAATAATGGAGCCAGCCAGGGTCTTTTTGGTTCTCTCCCTCTCTCTTACTTATTCTCTCTCTCTCTCTCTCTCTCTCTCTCTCTCTCTCTCTCTCTCTCTCTCTCTCAATCTCTCTCTCTCTCAATCTCTCTCTAGCTTCCTATGTCTGCAAGTCTCTCTCTCTCTCATACATCTCACACATCACACATTAACGACACATCTAAAGTTAGACCAAACACCGCACGCACGCACGCACGCACACACACACACACACACACACACACACACACACACACACACACACACACACACACACACACACACACACACACACACACACACACACATACACCGTTGAGGCTGTGAATGGCTGTCATGCATTTCTAAGTGGAGTCAATGAGGGTGTGTGTGTGTGTGTGTGTGTGTGTGTGTGTGTGTGTGTGTGTGTGTGTGTGTGTGTGTGTGTGTGTGTGTGTGTGTGTGTGTGTGTGTGTGTGTGTGTGTGTGTGTGTGTGTGTGTGTGTGTGTGTGTGGCGTGCACGCGCAACAGCACGCATGTCCAGGTGGGACTAGAGGTGTGTGGATTCAGAGATGATGACGTCTCTCTCTCTCTCTCTCTCTCTCTCTCTCTCTCTCTCTCTCTCTCTGGAAGAACCTCCAATATTCACCTCACTTTTAAACATCTTGACTCCTAAAGGCATGAAGGACGTTGTGTGTGTGTGTGTGTGTGTGTGTGTGTGTGTGTGTGTGTGTGTGTGTGTGTGTGTGCGCGCGTGTGCTATGGGACTACAGCTGGCTTTGCACAGAGGTCTATAAAATGGGGCAAAATAGGGCAAGCAGGGCTGGCCAACTGCACGCACGCACGCACGCACGCACGCACAGTTTGCGTTCTACCCAGTCTCTCACTTTCTGCTCTACTGCCTCACATCAGCCAGAGAGAGAGAGGGGGGGGGGGGGGATAGACAGAGACAGAGAGAGACAGAGTGGCAGACATGAGGAAGACAGAATTACAGGTCTTTTCCCACAAAACCATTGAACGTGTCTAAGAGCGGTTAATAACTGTTCCAGTTGCATTTCCATGTGCACACATCATTTCATTGCTGTCGGGGCATAAAGCTCTTATCTCCGTATTCTAACGCAGTGGTGCTCAACCTGTGGGTCAGGACACCCAGGGGGGTCCCCAAATTATTTTGTGGGGTCCCCAGATGATTAGCTTAACACAATAACTGCCGGGCGCCGCTAGGTGCCGCTAGAGTGCCAGCCATTCTCCCGTAGGCATTCACTATCACATCCGGGTCGCCAGCCTGAACTGGCTTGGCTTTTCACTCGAATGAGTGCTATGCTAGCGAGCCGGAGGAAGTTAGCTTTCAGTTAGCAATCGGCTATGTAATTTTTTAGAAGACCGATCTAAAGTTATTCAGCCGCCAAAAAAACTTTTCTGCTGGCCTCGGAACACAATCCGGAGAAAATCCGCTGTAAAGATGTGTTTTTCTATTAAAGTGGGCGGCGTGGCTCGGCCTTTTTTTCCCATTACGGGCCGTGTAAACAGAATCGCGGCCTTGTGCTTGGATGGAAAATTCGACCGGGGCTTCCGTTGATGCCTCCGATTATTTAATTCATTTTACTAAAGGAACCGTAAAATGTCGGTTCTTGTAATCCTTAATACGTCTTGCTGAAACAGCGTTTTTTTGGGGGGGCCCTAAACTTTTTTCTAAACCATTTTCAATGGAATAAATCATCGGGACAAGTAGAATGGCTCGTTGGGAAGCGGTGGAGGTAGGGCTGTCACGATTAGGATTTTCTCCAGACGATTAATTGTCATACAAATAATCGCCGATTGACGAATATATCGTCTTTTTTCCCCCCTTCATTTTATGCCACTATGATAATAGGCTTTGAGCTCATACTTAATGAGCAATTTAATTGCTTTTTAAACATCAGTTCAGTGGTGTAAAGTAACTATTAAGTACATTTACTTGCTAACTTTAGCCCTATTTTATACCGTAGCTATTTGAAAATAAATAGCCGATCTGTAGGCTCACAACGCGTTGCGGTGCGTTGTGAAAATAGCCGATCTACAAGCTTGCGGTGCGTTGTGAAAATAGCCAATCTACAAGCTCACAACGCGTCGCGTTGCGTTGTGAAAATAGCCGATCTACAAGCTCACAACGCGTCGCGGTGGGTTGTGAAAATAGCCGATCTACAAGCTCACAACGCGTCGCGCTGCGTTGTGAAAATAGCAGACAACTGCAAAAATAGCCGACAGCTGAAAATAGCGACAGTAGCCTAATAGGCCTAATGTTTATCACGACCACGATCCAACATCTATAGTTAGTTAGTCGCCGTCTGTGTGTAATCATCATCATCATCCTCTCTCTCCACAGCAGAGCAGCAGTGCTAAGCTTAGCTCTGGTGGACCAGAGCTATGCTAAGCTAAGCTGCAGTAAAGGCACTGACTCCAGTCCTCTGTGTTGAAACGAAAGTGAACGCCTTTTTCTGTATCGTATCAAAAGGAATATATAGTCCCGGGATGTGTATGGTACATGTGTCTGTTCCGACCGTCTGGAAAAAACAAACTGTTTAAGCATTTAGCCTGCCTGTGCTGTGTGACAGTGCGTGCCGTGCTGCTGTTGTGTTGACTGACTGTGACTGAGGAGGACCAGCATTGAGCGTTCACGGGTCCCCGTGGCAACAAGGGGGAGGCGCATTCAAGAATGCAAGTGTTGACGTGAGGTTTAACTTGTTTAAGAATGGTTTTATTGTCAAAACTCACTACTTTTTTAATTAAATTAGATAATTGACGATAATCGCGAATATGAAAAATATTCGCGAATATGAAAAATAATCGCGAATAGACGATTATGTATTAATCGTGACAGCCCTAGGTGGAGGAGCCAGGACCACCCACGTCGCTACTAGCAGCTCAGGGTAAGCGAAATAGATTAAAAAATTAGTATTGGAATGGAAAAAAGAACCGAGATTATTCGGTTTTCGCACAGAATGAGTTAATGTGAAACATTGTTTTCTCACTCAACAGTAAACAAACCAACATAAAGTTTAAGTGTATAGAGGGTATCTGCACATTTCTAAAGTGACAATTTAAGGACTTTTTAATCTATCTATAAATGCGACAAATCTCTGTCTGTCTGTCTGTCTGTATGTAATCCGCGTATCTCGAGAACCGTTCGTCCCACCGGCTTCAGATTCGGCACGCGCGTTCCCCACTGCGGCGCAGAGTGCAGTGCCGGGCCTCGACCCGACCCGACACACGGTTTTCCCGAACCGGCGCGAAACGTTAGGAATCTCCTTATGCAGAGCTGATTGTTGACATCAGGCTGTTCCGGAGGAAATCGGTGCAAGAGCTGACTCATTGTGACATCACTTCATAAAAGGCTCTGACATCACGTAATGGACACAGGCAAACAGATGGTCAAAAACGGGTCCTATGACAACAGGTATAATGGGGTTTGCATTAAAGGGGGAACCGGCACTCTGTCTGCAACACAGTCGGAGGCACAGACAGATACAGAGGTCTCCATAATGGGCAAACAGAAGGTCAAAACGGGTCCTACAGAGATCTCCATATATGGGCATAAAATGGACACAGACAGACAGATCCTATGACAACAGGTCCTACAGAGATCTCCATATATATATCGGCATAAGGGGACAAAGGCAAACAGATGGTCAAAACGGGTCCTATGACAACAGGTATATTGGGGTTTGCATTAAAGGGTGGGGACAAAGGCAAACAGATGGTCAAAACGTGTCCTATGACAACAGGTATATTGGGGTTTGCATTAAAGGGTGGGGCATTCATGGGGTCCGCTCCAAAAAAGAAAATAAAAGAGACAAAGACAAACATAAGACAAGCAACAACGCGTGGGACTGGGAGGATGACTTGAATGATGCAGATTTAAGCAGGCTGTGTATTCTGCTTAAAGAAGAAACAAACAAAAAGCGACAGAGATCTCATATATGGGCATAAAATGGACGCAGATAAACAGATATCTCCATATACGGGCATAAAGGGACACAGACAGACAGATACAGAGATCTCCATATATGGGCATAAAATGGACGCAAATAGACAGATATCTCCATATATACGGGCATATATGGGCATAAAATGGACCCAGAACTATATCTGCAGTGATCTCCATATATGGACATAAAATGGACGCCGACAGACAGACAGATACAGAATTCTCCATATATGGGCATAAATGGACACAGGCAAACAGATGGTCAAAACGGGTCCTATGACAACAGGTATAATGGGGTTTGCATTAAAGGGCGGGGCATTCATTCCCTATTTACATCGTTCCCGAGTTGGCCAGGTTGCCGCGTCTAAAATGACAAATTAAGCTCTAAAGCTAAGCTCTAAAATGACAAATTAAACCCTGGCCATAATTGTCAAATATCAGAGGTAGAAATTGTGAAAATAGTCGATCTACATGCTCACAATGCTGTTTTCACAATAGAACCATGTTACACAAATAGTAATGCCTCAACTCTTAGTGCTCGTCAGGGTGGGGGTCCCCAGTTCAAATATGATTATTTTTGGGGGAGTCGCGAAAAGGTTGACCACTGTTCTAACGCTGTGTGTTTTTGAGCGGTGCTAGCCGCTCCACTACGAATCCCCAAGTTCAAAACGTGGCGTGAAGCGGCGCGTTTTGAGCTTGTAGATCTGCTGCTTTTGATGCTCTTGAATTTGAATCCTGAAACGTAACAGTTTTAGATTAAGGGCCACAGACCCCCCTTTCATACCTTTTTTTTATCATCAGCAAATTAATGTTTTATTTTGTGTTTGTTTGTCATGATCGTTTCCGTTAAGGCATTATGTTGGATTCATATACTTTTTAATGTAATAATAACTGAATCACTAAAACTTTAATATTCACCGCATCTTTGACGAAAATTGGCGATCTAGCTCGATCTAGCCTGTTAGTTTGTTTATCTGCAATTTTTGGTGAATGTTCCCGCCAGAATGGGGATGCTAGGGTTCAAGTGCATTTAATAAATACATAACTACATATTTGTGTCACACGAAGATCCCCCCCCCCCCCACACACACACACACACACACACATACACACACCCCTGTATTAACTGCACGCACACATGCACGCACACACACACACACGCGCACACACACACACAGCTTTCCTGTGTGATTTAGTGCAGCAAGGCGTTGTGTGTTTGTGTACACACTAACCGTGCCCGGTGGCAACCACGGTTTCCATGCCAACGCAGTGGGATAAATACAGATGTGTGTCCCTCTGGGACGGACGGACAGACAGACAGACAGACAGACAGACAGACAGACAGACAGACAGACAGACAGACAGACAGACAGACAGACAGACAGACAGACAGACAGACAGACAGACAGACAGACAGACAGACAGACAGACAGACAGACAGGGGACGCACAAATAGGACACGTCGGGACAGTGGCTTGTTATTTCAATTCCAAATGCATCATTCAACATGGAAAGGGGCGTAGTGTGTGTGTCTGTCTGTGTGTGTGTGTGTGTGTGTTTGTGTGTATTTGTGTGTGCATGTGTGTGTGTGTGTGTGTGTGTGTGGGACAACAACAGAAAGACAGTTTTATTGACCACTGCCACAGAGGGGACATGTTCTTTCTTTTAAGAGAAAATAGGCCATCTAGAACACTCGCGCAGGCTCATGCACAAGTACACACATACACACATTCATATGCACGCATGCAAGCACACACGCGCACACACACACGCACGCGCACACGCACACGCACACGCACACACACACACACACACACACACACACACACACACACACACACACACACATACACACACATACACACAGAGATGGCCTATTTCCCTTGTCCTTAGTGCAGCTCCATCCTCATGAAGGACACCAGCGTGTCTACATTTTGCATAACCATTGGTTAACACTAGACCACAGCATCCAGCCAATAAGGACAACACGTTCATTTATCACACGGCTTGGTTGAATGCTTGATTCTGATTGGTCAGTCGCTGAAATCAGCGGTCTGATATTTCTGGATAACAGACCACTCCGCTCTATAACAGACCGATGCCTAATAAAAGGCTCAGAGGACCTGCTGCACTCTAAGGCAGCACTGTGTGAATCTTGTGCTGTATCCAACATTGTCAGCCATGTAAACAAACACACAGTGTCATTTACAACTAAACGTGGCTCTCAGTCAAGAATGTTTTTGAAAACATTTGAAGCGAGACATAGACGATGCAGTATAACGAAATATGGATTCTATTTGAGCAACACTTCCTTGTTTGCGTCGAGGCGACGTTCGCTCTGCGGACGGCCACTGCAACACTTGTGGAATACTTTCACTACTATAAGCAAGGAAATATTTCTTTATTGTTGTACTTATTAAGTAGCCGTCAAAGCCGTGTAATAAACAGGATAGCGTCTCGCTCAGCGGTCATTATCGAGTGATAGTATCCCTTCAGGCTGATATGGCACCGACGCGGAGCGGAGGTGCCATATCAGCCCATATCAGTGATCAGCCCAGAATCAGTGGGATTCTATCACTTGATAATGACTGCTAAGCGAGACGTTATCCCTTACTTATCACTTCTGTTATTTATCGATAACAGACCGCCTGCTGTGAACCAGGCCAAACGCCAGCGGACATGTCATCACTGTATACATTTTCCCAGAAATGTTCCTTCAGAACGATACTGGACCACAACCAAGTTAACATTTTAGGTAACAAAAGTCATCTCTGGCAACCAGGCATTTCCACTGTGTTTTGTTATTTGCTGTATCCAACATGGCAACAGCCATGTCAACACACTACGGCTACATTTACAACTAAAACAGTATACTCAAAAACGTTTTGAAAACATCTGAGGCAATGCAGTGACATAATATTGATTCATATTTGATCAACACTTTCTTACCAGAGTTTTGCGAGCCAGCAATCTATGGATTATTGTCATTACAGTAAAATAAATCGTAAATGGTGCATTCATAGTGCCTTTAAGGCTCTTTACAGAGACTGTGCATTACATTCACCCATTCACACAGACATCTGCATAACCCGATGGCGGAGGAAACCATGCAAGGCACCAACCTGCTCATCGGGAGCAACTAGAGGTTCAGTGTTTTGCTCAAGGACAGCCTGGGATCAAACTGGGAACCTTTCGATTCCCAAGTGGCCACTCTACCTCTTTAGTCACTGCTGCTATGAAACCCT
>NC_137829.1:14213368-14238368 GCF_963921795.1 Nannobrachium achirus
ACGCTGTAATTTTTGGGGAAAAATCGCAATAATCGTGATTCGAATCGCAAATCGCAGGAAAACTCAATAATCGTGATATAATCGAATTGTCACCCTATGAATCGAAAACGAATCGAATCGGGAGGTAAGTGAATCGTCACAGGCCTAATCACGATATCAAGGTATTGTGATGTCTGATTGGGTGAAGGGTTACATCAGATGATGAGTAGTCTTGGAGGATTTTCCTCGATACGTGTGCTGCAGAGGTGTCGCCATTGTGTGTGTGTGTGTGTGTGTGTGTGTGTGTGTGTGTGTGTGTGTGTGTGTGTGTGTGTGTGTGTGTGTTTTTTTTTTTTTTTTTTTATTTAGTTATGGGTAAGCTCTGGCACCATCTTTGCCTCCAGTTACCCATACTCAGATTCTGAGCTGGGCTGACTTCCGGCCCAGAGATATAATTGTTTCTGGTAACTCGGACAAGTACTTCAATGGGAAAACCCTTCGAGAAAAAGGTTACATCAGACGATGAGTAAAGACGCCAAGAACAATAGTCTGGATTGCCCTGCGGGGAAACCACACTAATAATAATGTGATATTATTATTAGGAGAGGAGATGAAAGGGGGAGAGGAGAGGAGAGGGGGAGAGGAGAAGAGAGGAGAGGAGAAAGAAAGTACAGGTCGAGATGTGCCTGCTTGTCATGCAGTGTTCCTTACACACACACACACACACACACACACACACACACACACACACACACACACACACACACACACACACACACACACACACACACACACACACACACACACACACACAGCAGTAGATGTATAGCGGAGTTGAAAGAGCTGTTGTGTACAGTTTAATAGCGGTGATATTTAAAGACGGGTTTCCTTTTATCTGAGGAGACCGTCTGCATAATGCATGATGTCAGCAGAGAGAGAGAGAGAGAGGGAGGGAAAGAGGGAGAGAAGTTTCTTCGTGCAAGTGGCATGTGAGTTTAACAGCGCTGTCACTGCTGTGTGTGTGCGTGTGTGCGTGTGCGTGCGTGTGTGTGTGTGTGTGTGTGTGTGTGTGTGTGTGTGTGTGTGTGTGTGTGTGTGTGTGTGTGTGTGTGTGTGTGTGTGTGTGTGTGTGTGTGTGTGTGTGTGTGTGTGTGTGTGTGTGTGTGTGTGTGTTGTCATATAATACAAACACATCTACCTTTTTCAATCCTCGTGTGTTCAGATTAGATGCAAAGTGAATAGTCTGTTCTGTTGACATTCCTGCCTATGGTACAGTCGGTACGGTATAGCATTGTTTGTGTGCACTCGCAGCACCCCTATATATATGAATGTTCTTATGAATGCTGTAGCTGGCACAGGGCTACTGCATACATACCGGGGTACAGAAATGCATTATTGATGTATGGATGTTCACGTTGCATACTGAAGTATGGCTGAATGTCACAAGCAGGACTTCTGCATTTACAGCAGGGGTCCTCAGTGTCTTTTCAGGTCAAGGACCCCAATTAGCTGAGACAGAGATGAAGCAGGGACCCACCACTATATATCTATCCTATCCTGTATGTCAAGGGTCTTCAACAGGTGGTCCGAGACCCCTAGGGGGTCCTCAGAGTTACTATATCTTTGTGTGATAGAAACTTTGTTCTCCTTTTTCATATTAACCACGTGAACCCTAGTGTCCTTATTCTGAGAACCTTAGCCAAAAATAGCAGATCTACAAGCCGGTCTACAAGCCCACAACGCCTTGCAGCGCAAGGCGTTGTGGGCTTGTAGACCGGCTATTTTTGGCAAAGAGGTTTGGTGTAGAGGGGAAAAAGAGCAGACTAAGTACAGAGTGAAAAGTCAAGTTTATTATGTATTGGCAGTTCAAGTGGTTAAATATCTGAAAACACAAATTGAAATGAATCCAAAATAAACATATGGAATCTCTGAAAAGGTTGTGGGGGTCCCTGCTTCATCTCTCTCTCAACTAAGGGGTACTTGGCCTGAAAACGTTGAATACCTCTGCTGTATGTTAAAACCGCCTAATGGGCGGGCCGCGGGTGGGCGGATGGACGACAACAAACAGAAACCGTTGCCTAACAACTCGGATTTTTGCTCAGACATAAACATACTGCAGACACAGAAAAAACCTGCATGATTAAACTTTTTCATGGACTTGTTTGACAGCACTATCATCAGTGCAAAAATAGCTCTCTGTAAGGTTGTAACGCACTGGTTCCTGTAAACCTTTTAGCTCGAGACCCAAAAGAGAAACTCGTTGTTGGCCCGGGACCCAAACTGGTGAAGACAGCAGATCTACAAGCTCACATTTATACAATAATGTTGTGGGGGTCCCTGCTTTGTCTCTCTCTCAGCTAAGGGGTCCTTAGCCTGAAAACATCGGTTGAAGACCCTGTTGTTGGGGCCTCAGACCAGAGAAAGCGAGAGAGACAAGGGGAGCGTGGTTGTGTGTGATTTCATACTAGAGCTCAATTAGAGAGAGAGAGAGAGAGAGAGAGTGCATCACATTTGAATAGCATACATAATTATATTCATATCTGTCTATATCTGTCTCTCCCTGTGTGTGTGTGTGTGTGTGTTTGTGTGCGTGCGCAGTGTGCAGGCCTGGCTTCTACAAGTCGCTGTTGGGGAACATGGAGTGTTCCAAGTGTCCTCCGCACAGCATCTCCCACCATGAGGGGGCGCTACACTGTGGCTGCGAGAAGAACTACTTCCGCGCAGAGGGAGACCCCGCCTCCATGGCGTGCACCCGTAAGTGTGTGCACATGCACGTGCACGTGATGATGGTGCATGTTTACTTCCGGCACAGATGGCGCTTCCCTATTTCTGCCAAGTCATTGTCTAGGTGAAAATTGCCGTAGCCTGTAAATCGGCTACTTATGCTATTTGTCTTAGAACAACATTATATTGTTGCTGTCGGGCAGAAACCTCTTATCTCCATATTTTAACTGTTTTTTTATTTGTTTGTTTTTTTGTAAATGAACACCCTACTTGATCATTCTCAACCTTTTCAGGCCACGACCCCCAAAATAATCATATTATAACTGGAGACCCCCCCACCCTGAGAGTTGAGGAATTACATTTTGTACAACACGGTTCTAAGCGCGAGGCGTTGTGAGCATGTAGATCGGCAATTTTCACAATTTCTTTCTCTAATATTTGACAATTTGGCCAATGTTTAACTTGTCATTTTAAAGGTATTTAACCCACTTAGTGCCACCACTAGATGGAGCCAACTCCTGCTCAATGGCCGGCCGAAGCCCTATAGACCAGCGCTGTAGCTGCGCAAGCCCTACGCAGCCCTGACGTGCGTGATGACTTTCGTGCGTGCCGGAAGGCCTTGGCTTCCATTACCTCTAGTCTAATGTTATTGTTAGAAGCAAATTTTTTGGCTATATTGCCACGAATAAAGGCTGTCCTCTTCCATAAAAGCAGAAATTGTGCCGAACTAGTTCGGGATAGGCACTAGAAGAGTTAAAAAGTCATTAAATTGTCACTTTAGAAAGGTGCAGATACACTATAGTTAAACTTTATGTTGGTTTGTTTACTGTTGAGTTAATCATCTGGGGACCCCCCCAAAATAATTTGGGGATCCCCCTGGGGGTCCCGGCCCACCGGCTGAGAACCACTTGATCATACTACAGCGTCACACAAAAGCATCAAAAGGAGCAGATCTACAAGCTCGAAGCACGGCGCAAATTGACACATTTGAGCTTGTACAGTAGATCTGCTACTTTTGCGGTTTTTTCGAATTTGAATGCTGAAAAGTAACAGCTTGGGACATATGAGGTTTCCACTCGACAGAGACGATATCAGGCTCAATTGTTCTATTGATTATTCCCCTTTAATCAGTCATTTGGAACAGCTATTTGCTGATTTGTCTTTGTCATGATAGTTAAGGAACTAAGGATTACCAAATTCAATAGGACTTTCTGGTCAGATATACTTATCCATGAATCTTTATACCATCTTCAAGACACAATATCGTCCGTCTCTGTCTCTCTGTTTGTGTGTCTCTCTCTCTCTCTCTCTCTCTCTCTCTCTCTCTCTCTGATAGCTTAACAGACGCATTCCGCCACACAAACATAATCATGTCATGATTGTCCGATTACGATTCATCCTACTATCCTATTCTCGTTCAGAATGGCAGAAAATACAAATTGACACCGCTTTTAGGGAAATAAAGAAAGTGTGGTTAGAAATACAATCTCCTGCTTGCAGCTATAAGGGGCTTATCTCCTATACAGCATCGTGTCTGCGAGGCAGATTGACTGCTGGTGGGGACAGATGTTTTGGAGTGTAGGTGAGCAGATAAGCAAGACAAGGAGATAGCGGAGGATCATTGGCTAGAGGTGAAATAGAGCAGTGGTTCTCAACCTTTTCAGACCACGACCCCCAAAATAATCATATAATCAAAAGTCCTTCAATTGTCACTTTTGGAAATGTGCAGATACCTCCTATACACTTAATAAACTGTATGTTGGTTTGTTTACTGTTGAGTGAGAAAACAGTGTTGCACATTAAGTTAATCATCCCCCCCCTGTGGTTCCCCCCAGCCGGGAACCACAATCCATCGATTGATCGCTACAACAAACGTGCTCACTTTTTCAAGTGGGCCCTCGTTCAGAAAATGTTGAGAACCTTTGAACCAAACATTTTCAAGTTGAGTACGTATTTAGCACTTCATTCTTATTATCCTTTCTCACAACCATTTCTTTTCGATTGATGCTGTTCTGTACAGTTAATATCTCGCTTCCTTCTTCTCGTTTGAGGGCATTGAACCAGCTGAAACATCTTAAATATTTTTTAAACGTTTTAGTAACTAAAACCGTGTATGGGGGTTCCCTGGCACATCGTGGTTCCCTGGCACAAGATATTGCAACCCACGTCCACCAATATTTACAAGCAACTTTAAAGAAAAACAAGCCCAAAGTAGCTTATAATAAGCAGAGATGGCAACACTGCCCCAACTGTAGGCTCCATCCTCAGCTGCTGTGGGGGTCCAGCAGTGTGCAGTGTGCATATAGTGGACCGCTCACATGGTCATTGTTACCGTTTTTATGGCGGTTGTCTGTGTCTGTGGTGACATTGGAGGGGAGTGTTGCAGAGAGAGCAGCCACTAAAACCACATAAATCATGTCACACGCTAATCTCCATATGTATAGTATGCACTGTGTGTGTGTGTGTGTGTGTGTGTGTGTGTGTGTGTGTGTGTGTGTGTGTGTGTGTGTGTGTGTGTGTGTGTGTGTGTGTGTGTGTGTGTGTGTGTGTGTGTGTGTGTGTGTGTGTGTGTGTGTGTGTGTGTGTGTGTGTGTGTGTGTGCGCGCGCGTGCGTGCGTGCGTGCGTGTGCCGTAGCACACCATGTACAGGATATAAGGAAATACTGGCACACTTACTGTAACAGATTTCAAAAGCAAATCGCTGTTGTCAGCCAGAAAACTTGTATCTCCATATTGCTTTTCAAGAGTTATTTTCTTTTTTTCTTGTGCTTACTCCGTCACCAGTGGTTTTTTACTTAAGTAAAAGTATCAACACAGCAATATAGAAATACTCTGTTAAGTAAAAGTCCGGAATTTTAAATGCACTTGAGTAAAAGTAAGAGCGTGTTGGCATTAACATGTACTTAAAGTACCAAAAGTAAAAGTACAAAATGTTTGAAAATAGCAGATCTACAAGCTCACAATGCTTGAGCTTGTAGATCGGCTGTTTTCAAATGGCCGAGATATAAAATTGGGCTAAAGTGTGTTTATGTATGTTAATTGGAAATACCTCCAATCTTGTGGGCTTATAGATCGGCTATTTCCATGTTTTGTGAAACCTTTTGACAGTGACAGTTTTTTTAAGTGTGTCAATATTGAGCCAATGAAAAGTATTAACAAGCTTGTGACTAAATAATGACTACATTGGTTCCATTGGAGTAGCATTTAACCCATTTAGGCCTGGACACAAATCTGTGTCACTTTAGATTGGAACCACTTTAACAATTATTTTATGCTATTATTTAATAATGAACTATTAAAAAATTGCAGCTGCTATTTTTGAAGTCTTTGAATATCTTTGACCCGATTCTATAAATGTCTCCTAAATCCTTCTTCTAAATCAGTGGTTCTCAAACTTTTTCATGTCAAGGACCCCCAAAATTACATGTATTTGGCCACGGACCCCCATCTCAAAATATGTTGTTCCAGGGACCACCCCAGAAGCAAATATTTGAGTTACAACTGTTCGCTTTTAACCGTTTTAGTGCCAGCCCCTAGAGGGCGCCAAAGAATGCCAGGGTTTGTCCCATAGGCGAGCGTATTAGCATCCGGGGACTCACGTTGCAGTGACGCGCATGCTCACGTTCGTGCACGTCATGGAAAGGTCCCGGATGAAAATGGCTACAGAATAGCTATTAGCATTTTGTCATTTAAAAGATCATTTTTAGGCGATTTCGCCGTAAATAAACCTCGCGCCACATCCCTAAAAAAACACAATCCAGAGATATGGGCCTCCAAAGATGTGGTTTTTCATTGGATTCGGCGGCGATTCGCGGCAACGTTCGCGGCTAACGGCCGGCCTGGGGGCTCCCGGATTTCGATCACTGGCTTGAAAATTTAGGCCCAGGCTTCAGAAGGCCTCGGATCATTTTATTCATTTCATTAAAAAAGCCGAACATGTTCGGGATAGGCACACTGGACTACGTTCCGGAAGCGGCGCTGAACATTCAGTGAACATTGGGGGGCTCAAAAATGTATTTTAAACCATTTTTAATGGAATATATCGTCGGACCATGTAAAATGGCTAGCTGGCTAGCGTAGGACCAGGACCTACGCTAGCCAGGACCACCCACGACTCTACAAGCAGCTCAGGGTAAGTCAATTAATAAAAAAAAAAAAGTATTGAATTGAAATAAAGCCGAACATGTTCGGGATAGGCACAGAATGAGTTAAAAAGATATATTCAAAGAAAATCTAGATTTTTCAAAAATAGCAGATCTACAAGCTCGCAATATCTGCTATTAATTCAATAGTTAAAGCATGAAATAACCCTAACCCTAAATGGGTTCATTCCCCCCCATTTCCTGAAAAGTAAAGTTTTGGACATATACTGTACAAAATGGTAGTGTAAATGTTGTTTACCTATAATATGCTGCCTTTTTTATCCAAAGAGCTTTACAATATCCAGGACATGAACCCAGCAGGGCTGGAGTTTCTGCGGTAAATACATGCAATATCCCTCCTCTGCTCATTCATTTTTATGGCTCACCATTCGTCGCAGTGTGCCGGGTTTTGAGCTTTCAAAGTACAGTATGAAATGAGGCTTACGTGGTGAATATATATGCTTTTTAAAATCTAAATCCACAAAGTATCTAAAGCTGTCAAATAATTTTAGGGGATTCAAAAGTACAATATTTGCCCATTACGGTACTATAAAGCATAATATTGTTTTAAATACTCAAGTAAAATAAAAGTACATTTTCACATGTTCACAACCGTTCCTTTTGTATTATTATCATTTTTAAGTAGTGAAAATAGCTGATCTACGAGCACAGCTCGCAACGCGCTTGTAAATCTGCTATTTTCACTCCCTTCGTGTGAAACTTATGATGTAGTAGGGCATACTACATCGTAGGGCAAGTAGGGCATTCATTTATGAAAAAAACATATCATCACTGTCAGGCGGAAATGTGTACGTCTTTTCGTAAAGTAAATCCCTGCTCCATCATACAAGACTGTCGCACAAGCACACAACGCCTCGTGGTGCGAGGCGTTGTGTGCTTGTAGATCGTCTATTTTCACTATTTGATGAATACAAAACGAATGGTTTCGGACATAGAAAGGTTTCCACCCGATAACAACGATTATGTTGAAATGTTGGGAGATAGGAGGTTTCTGCCCAGCAGCAACAATTTGTGTTATTTCCCTCTCACATTGACGCACGTACGCACTCACGCACGCACGCACGCACGCACACACACATACACACACACACACACACACACACACACACACACACACACACACACACACACACACACACACACTCCCAGACGTCAGTGTGCAGTGTGGCTTTTCGAGCAGGGAGTTGTACAGAGTTCGGGTGCAGACTAAATTCTTCCTGTCAAACCCAACAAAGCGTTTTATCTGCAAAAACTCACCCCACTTCCCTCTCCCTCTCTCTCTCTCTCTCCCTCCCTCCCTCTCTCTCTCTCTCTCTCTCTCTCTCTCTCTCTCTCTCTCTCTCCCCCGCCATCTCAACAGAGTTATTTGGCAGTTTTTTGGTTTTGTTCTCCGTGTAATTACAGCCTCTAAGCTTTGGTAAAAAGAAATCTGGAAATATTCAGTATGAATCTGTTTGTCATAAAAAAAAACATTTCACTGTTCAATGTTGTCAGCGGGAGTTTGACAGAGGCTGTGTAGCATAGAGAGAGGGAGAGAGAGAGAGAGAGAGAGAGACCTTAAGAAATAAAGACACAAGAGAGCAAATAGCGTCAGTCAGGCTACAGCTTCACGCACGCACGCACGCACGCACGCACGCACGCACGCACACACACACACACACACACACACACACACACACACACTGGCTCAAGGCTTTTTATTGTCACATGCCATGCACACACAAATACAGCTGTCACAGTATTGTCACAGCATTGGCACAGCATTGGCACAGCATTGCGGGCGGTGGCATTTCCCTGCTCTGAGCCTACGGAAATAATAAAACAAGTGAATTAATTCTAAAATTAAAAATAAGAAAATGTAATAAAGTGAAATAGCAAACGTCAGGTAGAAACCATAAACTGTATAGGCTATGTCCAAAACCGTACCTTTTTATTTACGGTCAAATTTACTTTATTTGGGAGGGTGTTGAATGGGTTTGAGTTTGTTTGTTTGGTTGCTTTCTTTCTTTTTTTCTTTTTTTTTTTGTGTGAAAATTAGAAGGGTTTATTTTACTGTCTGTCTATTTTATCCTAAGCTGTGACAACCCTTCAATCAAATTATGTTGAAACAGTCATTTCACAAAGGGGATGCTGTTTAGTTTATTTTGGTTTATTTGAAAAGTCATCATAACACATTTTGCTGAAATGACACAATAAAGTCCAGGACGTATTTCCATTGTGGTCCTCATACACACAACAAATCTCATGACACAACAGAGACATAAGCAATGAACAATGTACAATACAGTCTATTTCAGACACAACAATTTATTTCATTCTGTTTAGGGCAGAGGTTCTGAAGCTTTTTCAAGTCAAGGAACCCCAAATTAATATGTAGGCCCATTTGGTGGCGGAACCCCATCTACTGGTTGAGGTGCTCAGTTGGAAAGAATTGCGTGATGCGACGCATTGTGAGCTTGTAGATCTGCTATTTTCAAAAGATTTGTATACATTTGAAAATGGGACATTCTACATATTGAGAACTTTTACTTTTGGTATAAGTACATTTTGATGCTTTGATTGAATTCCAGACTTTTACTTGTAACGGAGTACTTCTACATTGCAGTATTGATACTTTTACACAAGTACAACATTTGAGTCCATTTACACCACTGACGGGGAACAGTTCCATGTGAGCCAATGTGTTGTTGGAGTGATTCTCAACCTTTTCGGGCCGCAACCCCCCAAATAATCATTCTTTAACTGGGGACCCCTCCACCCTGACGAGCACTAGGAGTTGAGGCATTACATTTTGTATAATACGGTTCTATTGTGAACATTTCAGCCTCTAATATTTGACAATTGGGCCAATGTTTAATTTGTCATTTTTAGAGGTATTAAAAAGTCCTTAAATTGTCACTTTAGATACCCTCTATACACTTAAACTGTATGTTGCCTTGTTTGGTGTTGAGTGAGAAAACAATGTTGCACATTAAGTTAATCATCTGTGGACCCCCCAAAATAATTTGGGGACGCCCTGGGGGTCCCGACCAACAGGTTGAGAACCACTGTGTTATTGAATCATTGACTGACTGACTTCACTCTGCACATTTTTGCTCGACGGCTCACTGTCTCCAAGTTGAACAGGATCTTGTCGGCCCTCCAGAGTCAGCATATATTGCTTTTGTAATGTAATACAATACAATGGCTGTTATATGCACACGGCTGCTGAATGCATTCTTCTCGCGTAAGGCTTAGGTACTATGTCATGTGAAATGTTCAAATAACCCTCTGTTTTTCCTGTGCTTTTTGACCAGTGGTGGACAGAGTACTACTCAACCCCCAGTACCTGAGTCAGATTATAGCCTATAGTTTAGATCTGTCACGATTACAAATTTAAACTGACAATGAATTTTCACACAAATAATTGTGATTAAAGATTTAATTGTGTTTTTGGCAGTGAAGACTGGAACATATGAATACAAACTTAATTTCCGTTTGCCATTTAGGCTTCATAATCACAAATTGCACAAGGCAGATTACTGACGTATTTAATAATGTTATACTTTAAAACATTTCTTGAAAATAGCGGAAATAGCTGATCTACAAGCTCTGTGGTGCGTTGTAATGTTGTAGATCTGCTATTACTGCTATTTTTCAAAATGTTCATCATCGAAACGATTATGACGATTATCTCAAATAATTGCGATTAGACAATGATGTAATAATTGTGACAGGCCTACTAGGTACTCATGGTCAAATAGCAATGTCAAATCATTTGGGCACAAAATGTGGACTTGTTTCCCGTGTGGTCCTACTGTGTGCATTAAATTCATCAACAGATCATAGAATATTAACACATTAATTCATCTCAACCAACAAATACAAGTAGCTACGGTATATTGACAGAGGAGAAAGGGGAGAAACGGTGGCAGTGTATGACCCCTCATATCAAGGGGATTTCACATCTATCAACACTTTTCCTGACAGATGTTTTTACAGGCCCGTTCTGAAAGATTCACATCCTTCGAAGGATGATGTAAGAACATACCACATTGTGGCGGAATCTCCTCCTCTCCTCTAATCTCCTCTTCTCTCTTCTAACCCATTACAACCGGACCTGTGTCATTTTAGATTTCAGCGTTAAGCTATTCAAAAAATAGTAGCTCTACAAGCTCACTGAGCGTCACATTTACTGCGCTGCGAGCTTGTAGATCTGCTATTTTCAAACATTTTGTACTATTACTTTTGGTACTTTAACCTATTTAGTTAAACCCTAACCCTAATCCATCTGCTATGTTTCAACATGTTTTGAGAAATCTTGAAAGCACGAGAACTACTGATTTTAGAAGGCGTATGTAGAATCGGATACTTAAAAAAAGTGGAAAGAGGAGCACTCGTCAGCGTAGTTCACATGTATAATATACTAGGGTGCACAGTTCGGGTAAAGTTTAAGGCAACGACACCAGCACTCACTTTAGAACAAATTCTTCAAGATTTATTGAAGGGTTTTCCCCCAGTATGTAGAATCGGACCTCAGGGCTTAATGGGCCAATACAGTGGTTTACAACCAGTGGTCCGGGGACCACCAGTGGTCCTTGAGGGGGCTCCAGGCGGTCCCCAGCTAAATGATGGAGAGTTGGTAAACAAATGGATCCTCATAGATCTTTAACTCTTGCGGGTCCATTTGGTTTCTTTTTACGCTCTCAAGAGTTACATTATTGTTAAAACAAGAATTACACAATTAAAGAATGTAGAAGAATTGTTATTTTGATCAACATTGCTTGTTTACCACATTATACAGCAGGATTTGTGGACAAAATCTGATCCAACAACAACACAATATTCTATGTTTTGAGAGGCTAAATGTCATCAAATGGTAGTCCACGGCGCAAATACAGAATATGATATGAAAAAAGTTGAAAACCACTGGGAAGTTGTGGGATAGAAATGTTAGAAATATAGAAATATAAAGCCAAGGGTCCCTAGGGGGTCTTCAGAGTTCCTATAGGGGGTCCTACAAATCTTTGTGTGATAGAAACTTTTTTCTCCTTTTTTATATTAACCACGTGAACCCTAGTGTCCTTATTCTGAGAACTTTAGCCAAAGATCTATGAGCTTGTAGATCGGCTATTTTTGGCAAAGATGTTTGGTGCAGAGGGGAAAAAGAGCAGAATAAGTATTGACGGTTCTAGTGGTTAAATATCTGAAAACACAAATTGACATGAATCCAAAATACACTGATGACTGTACTGTCAAACAATTAAACTATATGGAATGTCTGAACTATATGGAATCTCCCTGTCATCCTCCCCTCTCCTCCTTCTCCCCTCTCCGTTCAGGACCCCCCTCGGCTCCCAGGAACGTGATCTCGGCCATCAACGAGACGTCGGTCATCCTGGAGTGGGGCTGGCCGGAGGACGGGGGCGGCCGCCGCGACCTCACCTTCACCGTGCTCTGCAAGCGCTGCCAGGGCGGCGGCGGCACCACCGGGGCGGCTGCTGGGGCCGCCCGCCCCCTCCGCTGCGAGCCGTGCCGTGGCAACGTGCGCTTCGTGCCGCGGGCGGTGGGCCTCCGCAACACCACGGTGACGGTGGCCGACCTGCTGGCGCACACCAACTACAGCTTCGAGATAGAGGCGCGCAACGGCGTGTCTGCGCTCGCGCCCGAGCTGCGGCGGTACGCCGCGGTGTCCATCACCACCAACCAAGCAGGTATGGGTGTGTGCACACAGCACACTTTAAAGGTCTTATGACATCAAATTTCCATTATTATTATTTTTTTTTCATGTTTCCTGACCTCAAATACACACACACACACACACACACACACACAAAAACCGAACTTTCAATATTCAGTGTTTTTTTATTTTTTATGCAATCTGTAGTTTTTTGAATAAGGCTCAGAAAAGTGAGTTCATCTGGACGTACCCATCATCCTCCACGGGAGGGTGTGGTTGCAACACCTTTGCTGTTACTTTCCACTGTGTATCATTCCGAGAAGTGCTGTCTTCTCGTTCACTGCCCTGTTTAGCTGCTGCACAAAGATGCCGTTTTCTCCTAATCTAGCTTTTAAATCACTTTCATGTTCAAAACGGCGGCCTCTTCTACCGGCTCTACTGTGGCTTAGGGTTGATAAAAAACGGTCCTGACTGAAAGAAAAGATTTTCGCGAAATAAACAGGACATGCTTGGATTACATTTACTCGGATTACTTTTCTCGCCAGTACCTCGAAGGTAGGTAAAATGGCGGGTTGCCATGGGCACCAGCAAATTAAATGTTGAATCATTCTGGGCATCCAAGAATGATTTACAACTGTGGTTGTTGCATTCCAACTCCATTTGGAGTTATTCCACAAAATCATAGCAACTCCCACACGTAACATCATTGTGTCACACACTAGTAAGATGGTAAGATCAAGAATAGGTGATCTACAGTATAAGCTCACGATGTGTGCGTGTTGAGAGCATAGATCACGTATGGTGTGCGTGCGTGCACTATACAGAACACTTTCTGTGAATTCACGAACCCAATTAATTAACCCAATTAACTGCTAATTGATTGACGTAAACACCTCCATCATGATCCCAGTATGTTCCACCATCAGTCAGTTGCGGCAGCAGCAGCAGCTGCTCCCCATAACATTTTATTACAGCGCTATAAGTTATGAATGTGTAAAGAATTCAATTGACACGTCTCTGCTAGCTCCTTCGCCCCGGCCCACTTATCCCGTCATGGCTCGATTCCCGACCCGCCATTCTTCACACTTTCCCAGGGGTGTCGCACCAAATGCTGGGCCCTGGGTACAAGGATTCCCTGAGGGCCCCCCATGAATGTTCTTCATAGGGGGAGGGTGTTTAACCCATTTAGACTGGGAACGCATTATTACGCATTATTTTGTGCTTTAACTATTGAAAAATAGCAGATATACAAGCTCACTGCGCGGCACCGAGTGCAGCGCTGCGAGCTTGTAGATCTGCTATTTTTTTTTTTATCGGGAAAAAAATCGTCTTCGAATATTTCAAATCCTTCTAAGGTTTTTATGAAAAAAATGTAATGTTTCTATGTCAGTGGTTCCCAAACCTTTTCATGTGAAGGACCCCCAAAATGATATGTATTTGACCACAGACCACCATCTCAAAATATTTAGTTCCCGGGACCCCCCAGAAGCAAAATTTGAGTTACAAATGTTCGCTTAAAAAATACACATAAATGGTAAATGGTGCATTTATATAGCGCTTTTATCCAAAGCGCTTTACAGAGATTGTGCATTACATTCACCCATTCACGCACACATTCATGGTGGAGGAAACCATGCAAGGCACCAACCTACTCACCGGGAGCAATTAGGGGTTCAGAGTCTTGCCCAAGGACCCTTCGACATTAACTCAGGGGGAGCCCGGATTCGAACTGGGAACCCTTCGGGAACCCTTCGTGCTCTAATAACGGTTTCTCTACCCCTGAGCTATGCCGCACATATTCAATGATTTGCACACATTTTCACCACTTTTCAAAAATAACTAAAGTATAAAATAATTAAGGCCTCCACCGTCATCCCACTTCCCCCCCCCCCCTTGTGACGCCTGTGCGCTTTCCGTCCCATCATGCTTTTTTGGGGGGAGGGAGGTGGGGGGCAGGAAGTAGGAATTGGCCCTGTAGGCCATTGGAGCTGTCACGAGTCCTCAAACTAAACACTTAATTGGCTATCGGACACGTGAGAAGAGAAAACCGTCCTTCACATAAAAATACAAAAAAACCCTAGTTATAATGACAGTGAAGGCTACATGGAACTGCACCAGAGAAATGAAATGAAATAACACTCTAGTTTATTGGCTGCAGAGAGTGTGGATTTAGGCTTTAGTTTGTGGATATAAACGTGCTATTTGCTTATAAAAATCTATATGCTAGTCCTATACGGTGCGTGAAGTACAGTATTAAAAGAGAAATAGCTAGATATAATATGCCAATATTATAATAACAAGTTGACCAGAAGTGGCCTCCATGTCTGTCAAGCGTTCTCTCTCTCTCACAGACACACACGCACACACACTGTACACTACAGTATGTCAGGACCATAAGCCTTCCCGGTCCGCGCGTTCCAAAACACTTGCAGTCCAACCGTCAGCCGTGGACATTTACAAGGCTGATCCCAGGCCACTATTTCTCTTCTTTAACGACCAGGATCGGATGTCTCCCCTCTCTCAATAAAAATCCCCCCTCCACCACTCCCCCACTCCCCAAAACAAAGCCATGGTTTTAACAGACAGCGCTCCACTCCCATCCCATCCCATCCCGATCCGTTCTTTTATACAAATATCCTTCAGCGCATCCCCTCCCAAAGCAGAGAGAGAGAGGAGCTCCTTGGCGCGCAGAAATTCCAAGAGGCGAATCAATCTCGCTGAGACACTGAAGCGCCAAACCTCAAGAAAAATTCCCCAGCTCCGGCCAGGAGTCTGCGATGCGTCTGTTCATTCCTCTCCTCTCCTCTCCCCTCGCCATCCCGCCCCATCTCTCTCTCTCTCTCTAATCTCCCCTTTCCTCTTCTTGGCCTCTCTGGAAGTTTTTAAGAGCATATTATATTCTTTGTTATCTTTCCCATGTCAGCCTGGGTATAAGCTCGGTAGTTCCTTGTTGAGACCAATTTATACTTTGTTGCACGACGACAGAGTTGCGGCATGAAAACGGACGATCCCCTAGGTCAGGGGATCCCAAACCTTTTTGGCTCGGGGCACCCCTATAAAGACTTTTTTTCATCCGAGGCACCCCTACATTATATTTATAATTTTCACTCCCAGCACCTTATATTTATAGCATATTTTAGCGATTATGTTGCAAGCAAAACGTTGAGATAATAGCCATTTTGGTTAGAACTGACTGAAAATACTAGAATAACATTTTTACTTCAAGTTTAAAATGATACTAAATATTTTTTTAAGTGTCCAAATAAATTCCAAATATTATCAAATTATCTCGCGGCACCCCTGGACTGCTGTCACAGCACCCCAGGGTGCCCCGTCACCCACTCTGAAAACCCCTGCCCTAGGTGACAAAAAAAACATGCAGTAATCCTGGTCTTTATACTGCCTCCCCCTGGCCAGCCGGGGCATCTGTTGGAGGGGAAAGGAACTGGTTGAAATAAAGTGTTCCTTTCACGCGCTACTTCTAACTGGGGAACCCCCCGGTTAAAATGGGTTACAAGATCGTGGGATAAAAAAAAGATATATTAAAAAAGTTGTGAGCTTCTATGTACCCCTCAGGGAAACGGTAACTTCTCCTGTTCTGTCCTGTCCCCGTATGCAACTATTTTGTCCTCAAATAACTTTATCCAGTTCAAGCTGAAATCATTTTTTTATTTTTTCTTCCTGCCAGCTTTAGCTTCTTGCTTTTGTCTCTCATCTGTTTGTCTCTTGCCCTCCATCTCTCTCTCTTCCAGGCCTGTCACAGTCATTACATAATCGACCCATTGCAATTATTTCTGCCATTTTCTTTTGCATATAATCCTCTTAGTCTCCTTTCCTCTGTATGAAAAGTTTTCAAATATAATGAAAATAGCAGATCTACAAGCCAGCTTAAGCGGTTAATATAGATTAAGCGGTTAATATAGATTAATTGTGCCATGGGTGCACGTGTATAGTTAGTTTCCGTGCATATACCGTACATTACTGTTGATTTATGCCCATACAGTACATATACATACTGTATAAAATACTGTTGATACACTGACATGCATGCATGCACGTCTGCAGAATATGTAGGCCAACATTAAAAGCAGACACCGTGTTATTGTGTAGCCTGCTTTTAGCATAATCCTGCTACTACTTCACATTAAAAGCATACAATCGGAGGGTGAAGTCACAGCAGACAGGCTGGTGAGAGAGTAGAAGTCGGATCATAATAAATCTTTAATCTTCTGCCGGCTCTTTTTACATAAAGGAACCAGTAACGCGGCCATGCAAATGACAGTAACTGTAACGCGTTACTGAACTGGGCAGAAGTTTAATTTTTTACAGTAACACATTTCAACATCATGGTGTTCACGCATGTAGGTTTTATCACGTCTATCTCGTTCTTTAACTAAATGAAAGGTGGATCATCAAGTTGAAACACAGGTGTCGTTGTTGGGTGAAAACCTTGTATGTCCAAAACCGTTCGTTTTGCATTTTTCATTTTAAAAAATATTTAAACTAGTGAAAACAGCCGATCTACAAGCACACACCGCCTCGCACCGCGAGGCGTTGTGTGCTTGTAGATCTGCTGTTTTCACTACTTTTGTGCGGCGGCCTTGTGCGATGAAGCAGGGCTTCACTCTGCGAAAGAACATACACATTTGAAACTTTGAGATACAAGGTTTCCACCCAACAACGACAATATTTTCCATCAGCCTTGAGTTTATGAGGATTATAGGCATGACACGCAGAAGCAAAGATTTGAGTTACAAATGTTCCCTTTAAAAATATATTTTCACAATTTTTCAGATGAGTGAGCTTGTAGATGTGCTATTTTTCAATAGCCAAAGTATTAAATAATTCCAGGTCTAAATGGGATGATTCATCCCTCTGACAGTGTCTAAGTGGATCCTGTGGATCGTCAGGGCCATTTGTACACTCTCCATTTGTAGTGGTTTGATCACGTTTTAGACCAGTCAAAAGTCTGTTTCAAAGCCCACTAGGGTTACATGCCTTCATAAAACATCCCCCTTGTTTGTTATTTTCCAGCACAAATTGCTTGGAGTTTTGAGAGACAGTTCAATGAAACGCTCAAATGAAATGAAGCTCGACCACTAACATCGGTTTGATTTTCGAAGGTTATACTGCCGGTTATATTATACAGGGAGAGAGTCAATAGTTCATTCCAGTTACATAATAATTCAACTCGGTCCATCAAAACAGTTCAACAACATCGATACAGTTCAGGTTATTCAGTGAAAGAAATGTCCACCGTTGATGTCCCCAGTTGTTCAATAACGTTGTTGTCGGGTGGAAACCTTGTATCTCCAAGTTTCAAATTTGTACGTTCTTTCGCAAAGTAAAGCCCTGCTTCATCACACAAGGCCGTCGCACAAAAGTAGTGAAAACAGCAGATGTGTGCTTGTAGATCGACTGTTTTCAGTAGTTTGAATCATTTTTAAATTATCAAATGCAAAACAAACGGTTTTGAACATACAAGGTTTTCACCCGACAACGACGATAAGTAAGTAAAAGAAACAAACATGGTCCATAGTCTCTGGTAGATATCTCAGATCTCTACTTTTGCCGAAACCCCCGGAGGGAATCAAAATTCATGATATTGTTGCTGTCACGATATATCGCGATAATAAAATGTGACATATATGTATCGTCGTGACATCATACTGCTTTTTTTTTTATGGGAGAAAAGGGGGGAGTGTTGCATGCATCAATTAACTTTTACTTTTTGGGCTTGAACGGTGAAGAAAACCGAGGCTAACAAATCGGCAACCACTCCTTCGAAGTGGAATCATAAAAATAGCAAAACTAGCTGATCTACAAGCTCAATGTTTTGCAAATCCCCTGAAAATCTGTATTGCCAATGGCAGGACGTGTGAAGTTTTTAAATGCATGTCTGTGTGTGTATATATGGTTTGCATTGGTTCTGTTTTTTTTTTCTTTTAAAAAAAAATCTGGAGCAATATGCCTACATAGAGGCATTTGGAGGAGGTGTAGAAAGGCAGAGGTGTGGCACGGAGCGAGGGAGCCAGGAGGAGAGGTTGGGTTGGGGTGGGGCTGTGGAGGAGGAGGTGTAGAAAGCTGCCTCAGAGCGCAGTGTGTTTGGGTGTAAATCATGGGCGTCATGCTGCCACAGAGCCCATAAAACTCTGCTGCCTCGCCCCACCATCAGCACCAGACCCTCACATCTGGATTCATTAGGGGAGAAGAAAGAACTTCTAGAGGAAGTAGAAACGCGCGCACGCACACACACACGCACATACTGTCAACCATGCTGTAGACGCACGCACACACACAAACAGTACTCTACACACACACACACACACACACACACACACACACACACACACACACGCGCACACACACGCACAGATTGTGCATCAGGGAAGGGAGTGAGAAATGAATTCACCTGAGAAGCATTCATGCGTGGTCGCTTAATGGCCTGGCAATTATCACTCTGACTCGGTTATCCTGCACGTGAAAAATTATCATGTCATTCAGAGAATTCCTTTCAATTTCTCAGATATTTGCGCAGAGGCGCAACTTACATAGAGCGCACGCACGCACGCACGCATGCACGCACGCACGCACGCACGCACGCACGCAAACACGCACGCACGCGCGCACACACACAAACACACACACATGCACACACACATGCACACACAGGAGCCCAAACAGATGCATATATAGTATACATGTACACACATCAAGATCTGTGTGCACACACACACACACACACACACACACACAACACACATCTGAGGCCTCATAATCACAATCAAGCGAGGCACCAACATTTCAAAGACAAACATGTTTTTTCCTGTGGTCTAATAAAATAGAAAAAGGCCTTCTGAAGCGTCAGACGGCTGGTCTGCTGCAGACCACAACTCTCACTGCACGGCAATTAGACAGCCATGCAAGAGAATGAGAGAGTACCGCTGGAAAATAACTAAGTACATGTGTAAGTACTGTACTTAAGTACAATGTTGAGTTACTTTTGACCAACTGTCAATACTTTGTTCTTCTCAGAGGCAAATGTTGCACTTTTTACTCCCCTACAAATGAAAATGTGCTACAGTAGTTACTTTGTAGATTTTCTATTTATTATTAATCTGGAGGTCTCAATTGGAACTGTTACCCCCGCGACCCGATTCCGGATAAGCGGTTGAAGATGGATGGATTGATGGACAAAACTTACGAGAACCACTTCTGCCCTGTTTAAACTTCGTAAATAGCCAATCTACAAGGTCATGATGCGTTAACTGCTATTTCAAAAGATTTCGTACATTCTGCATAATGAGTACTTTTAACTTGAGGTACTTTAAGTATATCTTGATGCTAATACCTTTGTATTTAAAGCTTCATTCCCACAGGACGCGTCACCTTTATCATTAACCATTGGGAAAGGGAAACTCAAGTAAATTCTGAATTCAGGGCTAACGATTATTTGTACATTGTGGTATTGACACTTTCACTCAAGTAAGAGAGAGAGAGAGAGAGAGGAGAGAGAGAGAGAGAGAGAGAGAGAGAGAGAAAGAGGGGGGGGGGGGGGTTAGGAAGGGAGTCCTGTGTTGAATTAGAGAGCCAGATTGGGGGCATGTGAACGTCCCCGCCGGGCAGGGAGACACCGAGACCGTGAGTGATGCCAGACCGCAGGGACACACAAGACATGGGAGGGACAGAGCAAAGGAGAGGGGAGGGACAGACAGACAGAGACGCTTAATGCAGGAAGATCAGCCCAACAGTCGCTTCGCACCCCCCCCACCCCGACGAGCACTAAGAGTTGAGGCATTACATTTTGTATAATAACACGGTTTTATTGTGAAAATAGCCAATCTACAAGCTCACGGGAGGTGTTGTGAGCATGTAGCCGATCTACATGCTCACGGGAGGTGAGCATGTAGCTTTGTGGTCACAATTTCTGCCTATAATATTTGATAATTTGGCCATTGTTTAATTTGTTATTTTAGATGTATTAAAAAGTCCTTAAATTGTCATTTTAGAAACGTGCAGATACCCTCTATATACTTAAACTTTATGCTGGTTTGTTTACTGTTGAGTGAGAAAACAACGTTGCACATTAAAGAGAAAAGGTTGATAATAAAGTGGATTTTCTCCTGATGTCTCTCTCTGAAAAATACATTTTACTGTCAGCATGTTGGGAAGATGTTGTGGCTTGTGACACTTGGGTCCATGGGGCTAAAGAATGAAGCTGTGTTCATGTTCCCTCTCCCATTGGAATGAATCGTCTCCAACTGCTTCTGGTCTCCTAAAGAGGCGGGGCCACCTGCTTTCATACAGAAAGAGGAAGTGAAAGCCAGTTGGGCAGTCTTTCTTTCTTTTTTTTTTTCTTTTTGTACATGGGCAATGAAATGTGAGGGACAGAGCAAGGAGAGAGCAGTTTAGAGATTGCTAGACCACCGGTTATTGATGTTTTGACAGATATCTTACGACATGCACAAAGTGCAAAATATTCTAATGCATTTGGAAAACTTAGATTTGAAGTTTATACTTGAGAACATTTAAGGAACACAAATATATATATATATATATATATATATATTATATATATATATATATATATATATATATATATATATATATATAATTTTTGTTTTTTGTTTTTTGTTTTTTTTGACCACTTTTCAAAAATGTGACATGTGCATAAAATGGTAAATGTGCATTAATATAGTGCCTTTATCCAAGGCGCTTTACAGAGATTGTGCATTATATTCACCCATTCACACACACAATCATAGATCGATGGCGGAGGAAACCATGCAAGGCACCAACCTGCTCACCGGGAGCAGCTTGGAGTTCAGTGTCTTGCTCAAGGACACTTCGACACTAACTCTGGGGGAGCCCGGGATCGAACTGGGAACCCTCCGTGTTCTAATGACGGTTTCTCTACCCCTGAGCCACTGCAGCATAAGCAGGAAATGGATGCAATCAAATGTGCTGAGCAACAACTTCCACTTAATTACTGTACAATGAAAACATGTCTCTCTCTCTCTCTCTCTCTCTCTCTCTCTCTCTCTCTCTCTCTCTCTCTCTCTCTCTCTCTCTCTCTCTGTCTCTCCATGTCTCTCTCCCAGCTCCCTCTGCGGTCTCTGTGATCAGGAAGGAGAGAGCGTCTAAGAACAGCATGTCTCTGTCGTGGTTGGAGCCTGAGCGACCCAACGGCATCATCCTCGACTACGAGGTCAAATACTACGAAAAGGTCAGCGGTAACAGCCACACTAGCCACGCGTAGCCAGACCAATCTGCCATTGCAAAGAAAAATGGCCCTCGGCAGATTAGGTCTGGCGGGCAATGGCATACCTTTTACTACTCTGAAAAAAAGAGCACCTTCACCAACCAAGGCCCAGTATACAAATGTAGGGCACCCTGGGCAAGATATGAGCTTTGCTTGGTTCTAGTGCGGTGCGGGTCTGTTTACATTCCCCAGCGACACAAACAAAATTAGATTGTAGCTCTTAACTCGTTCTTAATAGGTGTAACGTTGAAAAATGGTTTTGTTTGGATATTGTTTATTGCGAGCGTAACCAATGGAGCAGGAGACGTACAGTAGAACTGTTTTTTTTTTTCCCAGCGGGGAATACGTTTGCAGGGACACCGCACTGTTGAAAAAAAGACAACTTCCGGGAAAATTCAGCCCCACACTCTCTGCCTCATATCTTGACCAGGCTTTTCTCGTCGCAGATGAGTAAGCCTGGCTACGCAAGGCTAAATGTGTGGTGGGTGTATCACCTTTGCACTATACTCTGACTGGTTGTAGGTCTAACCAATAGTGTCTGTTTGATAGTTTATTTTTTTAACCGCCCCTTGGCGAAAGAAATAACACGTACGCATACACGTGCACATACACACACACACACACACACACACACACACACACACACACACACACACACACACACACACACACACTCAATCATGCAATCTCGACCGACAGTGAGAAGGGACACCGCCACCGCGTAATGACCATTCTGGCCCAAGACCACTGTAAATAATATATATATATATAATCTACAAGCTCACAATGTGTCACACTGTGTTGTCAGCTTGTAGATCGGTTATATTCCACTTTATTTGAAATATAGGGCTTATAAGTCATCCATAATATATCCATAATATATTTTGGTACGTTTCGTTCTCAAGGGTCCATCTCTAGAAATGTAGTGGAGTCAACAAAAAGTGCAATACTTCTATTTGAAATGTATAGCACAGTGAAAGTCACCAGCTTGCAAAAAGCAAAAAAACAACAAAAACAAACATAGACTCCAGATACTGCTGGTTTTCCCCTGTTCTCTGCCCTCAGTCAATGTCCTGTGTCTCGGCTCTGTCCCGTATCAATACAAACTGCATAAGAAAGAAAATATCTTCCAAAAGGATCATCATCCCACCCTGAAGTCATTCACCCTAACCTCAACCCTTCTCCTTCCATTTCATTATTCTTTCCCGGAGGTTCCCGAGACGAGATGTTATTTTCCAAACGCAGTTTGAACAGTAACCCTCAATCATAAGTTCACACATACAGCATATATATTTTTTATTTTTTTCAAAAACCTTAGCGCTGGAGGTTGGGTGTTCTATAGTGTGGAATAGCTTGTCTGTTGAACATTCTGTGTGAAAGATCCTCTGCCTCTTTTTTACAGTACCGAAAATACAGCACCGGCAGAAACCGTTTTTCAGCTTTTTTTTTACGTAAATGAATGCCCTGCTTCATCATACAAGAGTGACGCAAAAAAATTGGTGAAAATAGACGATCTCCAAGCTCACAACGCATTGTGAGCTTGCATGTCGGCTATTTTGGCTATTTTAAAATGTTTTAATGTAAAAAGGTTTTGGACATGCAAGGTTTCCACCCGACATTGACGATATGTTTCATGGCCTTATCACAGAGACACAAAAACATTCATATACATCACATTATCATTATGGGATATTTGAGAATAGCCATTCAAATGGACTGTCATTGGCAATCAGGGGCAAATCAATGGGAAGCAGGGACGTGCAGAGAATGTTAGAGAGGCAGGGGCTGACATTTCTAAAAGGGCCTTTTGGTGAGCTCACAACGCGTCACAACGCGTCATGCTGCGATGCATTGTGAGCTTGGAGGTCGGCTATTTTCGGTACTTAATACCACACTGAACTAACTTTTGAATGCTGCCTTCAGGTATGGCATGAAAAGAGGGCATTGGCATTTCTTCCACCATTATAGTAAAAACTGCATTCATGGTCTGGAGAGGGCACTTTTTACAGACTTATAAAAGGGCAGGGGCTCAAGCCCTTTTGATGTCTAGAGTATGTGTGCACGTGCCTGGTAGGAAGTCAGGGAACTTTCAGTAAAAGATCAGGGACGTTTTATGTAACCGAATGCAATGATATCCTGGAAAAACAATATTTTATGAGGTAGTTTTTGATGACTCAACTGCCTGTACCAGTGGTGGAAAAAGTGCTCACATTTCTTCTTCTTCTTTTTTTTTTTTTTTTTACTTAAGTAAAAGCTTCAATACTGCAATGTAGAAATACTCTGTTACAAGTAAAGGTCCGGAATTCAAAATGTATGCTAGCTACTTGAGTAAAAGTAGCCTTCAAAAGCATCAAACTGTACTTAAAGTACCAAACGTAAAAGTACTCATTGTACAGAATGTCCATTTCACAAGTTTTCAAAATTATAAAATGTCTTCCAGAGGAATATTAGATCTACAAGCTCACAATGTGTTGTATCGCGGCGCATTGTGAGTATTTACTTTACTTGAGTATTGGCTATCTTCAAATGGCTGAAATGTATGTTTCGTAATAATACTCAAAATCTACAAAGTAACTAGTAAAGATGTCAAATAATTGCAGTGGAGTAAAAGTATAATGTTTGCCTCTGAACTTAAGTACTGTACTTGAGCAAATCATCAGTCAGGCAGAAAACTTGTATCTCCAAGTTTCAAATGTCTATCTTTTCCCCGTAAATTAAAGCCCTGCATCATCATACAAAAGTGTTGCAAAAAAAGTAGTGAATATAACAGATCTGCAAGCATGTGCTTGTAGATTGGCTATTTTCACTATTTTAAATGGCTTTTTTCATGTTTCCTGACCTCAATTACACCAACAAAACCTGACCTTTCAACATTCAGTGGTTTTTCTGTAATCTGTTTTTTGAATGACTAGGCTCAGAAAAGTGAGTTGGTGCAATCATCATCCAGGGGACGATGTGGTTGTAGGGGAGGGTGAACGCAACTACCAAAGTGGTGAATGGTAAAATGGTAAATGGTGCATTGGACCGATGCAAACACAATGTAAAGTGACAGTAAAAGTGATACACCCTCCCCTACAACCACACCCTCCCCTGGATGATGATGCGTACGTCCAGAGACAAATGATCTCACCTTTCTGAGCTTAAACATTCAAAAAACTACAGATTTTTTGGGTGTAATTGAGGTCTGGAAACATTTAAAAAAGCCTAAGAATA
>NC_137829.1:14240868-14245868 GCF_963921795.1 Nannobrachium achirus
GAGAGGTTTTACCCAGGATAGAGGCCTCTTCATGGGCCAGGCAGCAGGGGGTAAGGCCCTCTGGCTGCTGGAAGTTAAAGAAAAAGACATACAGTATGTGGTCATCAAAACCAGCCTATAACTCACTTATGACACACAAACACGCACGCACTTATGACACACAACACACGCGCGCGCGCACACGCACACACACACACACACACACACATGCACGCGCACGCGCACACACACACACACACACACACACACACACACACACACACACACACACACACACACACACAGAGTGTTTTAATGGAGGGCTGTTTATAAGAGTACAGCTGTCTTCTCTTTCTGTGTCTCGCTGCACCAGTGGCTTTAAACATTCTACACAAAATGCACGCCGCACAAACAACACACACAACCTGTGTGTATGTGTTCTGGTGGTCCCTGCATTTAATAGTGTGTAGTTTTGAATCGCTAACACAATTCATTTATCTGATGGAGTATTCAGAGTCAGCATTGCTTCACTTCTTTTCCCCTTTTTCATGTCAAGTAAATAAACAAATTGTATTTTTTGTTTCAAAATGTTTTATATGCCTTTATTGATAGAATATACATTTTTAGATAGACAGAAAACGGGGAGAGATAAATTAGTATATAGACAGAACATGGGGAGAGAGAGGGGGGTGACATGCAGCAAAGGTCGTCTTCTTTTGGGTTCTCTAGCAAAAAGGGTTGGGAAACCACTGCTGTAAACAGTATTGGCACCAAACGTGCTGCACAGTCCAGTGTGTTGGAGCTCTCACACACACACACACACACACACACACACACACACACACACACACACACACACACACAGATAGAAGAGATCCCAAAGTGTTGAAAAACACATGCAAAATGGTTCTCAAACATCACCCGGGCCCTGTAAATAACCTTTTCGTCCACGGTTACTTTATATAATTTTCATTGTCATATAATGCTAAGTAAATATGTAAATCTACCCCTTAACTCATACAGTGCCATCCGGCCACAAGGGGTGCTAGAGTGCCAGAAATTTCTCCATAGACCTTCTTTATAGCTTTCGTCGACCCTCTCCCAACTGGCTTGTGTTTTCACTCCAGTCAATGCTATGGGTGACGAGAGCAGGAAGCTAGCTGACACGTAGCCAAAATGCTAACCCATTTAGAAGCCCGATCTAAAGCTATTTCAGCCGCAAAAAACTTTCTCTTTGGGTCTGGGGACACAATCCGGAGAAAATCCTGTCTAAAGATGTGATTTATTATTGGAGTGGGCGGCGCGATGCGGCCGTTAGCGCGAATACGGCCCGTGGATGGCCGAGTCTAAGTCCCGGGCATGGATGGACGTCTAGACCGGGGCTTCGTTGAGGCCTCCGATTAAATAATTCATTAATTTTATTAAATATCCCGGACATGTTCGGGATAGGCACCCTGGAATACGTCCCGGTACCGGTACCGGTACCGAGGTTTTTTGGGGGGGGCTCTAAACTTTATTTTAAACCATTTTCAATGGAATAAATCGTCGGAGCATCTAGCGTCTCTCGTTGGTGAGCGCTGGGCGAGCCGGGACCACCC
The DNA here is from genome assembly GCF_963921795.1 of Nannobrachium achirus. NCBI lineage: Eukaryota > Metazoa > Chordata > Actinopteri > Myctophiformes > Myctophidae > Nannobrachium > Nannobrachium achirus. Next base: position 14,242,446 of record NC_137829.1, read on the forward strand.
ACGTTGCTCCAAGCAGCTCGGGGTAAGTAAAATAGCAAATAAAAAATTGTTTTTGATCCCGAACTTCCCGAACATGTTCGGGATAGGCACTTATAGGGTTAAAGGGACTACTCCACAAATTTTCTTTTTTCCAATTTGTATGTATTTTTTTGGTGTCCCACCAGCACGTTCTATCCTCACAAAGTCCTATTTCTGACGATTGTCTTTCTTAGTTCATGGACAGATCTATGTAAGCAGGTCCCAGAACGGGCTGTCTGATTTTAGGTCAGAATGTGACATCACAATTGGGACCTACTGCTGTGCTGAGTGGGGGTTGGGGAAGGGTGGGCAGGCCTGAGAAGGAGGCAGGAGGAGCTGGGAGAGGGTTGGGGAGGGTTGGTCAGGCCTGAGAAGGAGGCAGGAGGAGCTGGGAGAGGGTTGGGGAGGGGTGGGCAGGCCTGAGAAGGAGGCAGGAGGAGCTGGGAGAGGGTTGGGGAGGGGTGGGCAGGCCTGCTGAGCAGGAGGTGGGGAGGAGTGTGGGGCCAAAACTGGCTCAATAGCGCAGTCCTCCCACTCTGTAGAACCTTTAAGATACAGTATGTTACAAGGAAAACAAAAAAGAATATCCGTTTCCATTCGGACAGATTGAATAATAATAACTTTATGCTTTAACCACTTGAACCCCAGCGTCCCTCGACGCCAAGCGGCGTGGTGTGTGCTTTTCTATCGGGACCGTTCGGGAGGGAATATTCTTGGGAAATCCTGACTGGCGAGTTTCTCAGAAGAAGAAGAAGGAGAAGAAGAAGAAGAATCGAGGCGTCGGAAGTTTGCAGATGTAACGTGTTTGGTCTCCTTGTGGCCCGAGCAGGGACTGAGTGGCGCTTACGCTGCAGATAAGCCGCTTCCAAGTGCACTTTGTGCAAATACAATTTGTGGGAATACACAGCGCTGATTGTTTTTGCATGTTTTTATCGCTGTAATCTAGAGAGGAGAGAGAGAGAGAGAGAGAGCGGTTGAAATCCACTTTAATTTGGCCTGTTTATTTATATGAGTCCTGCAGGGAAGGAATGCAAAGGGTCTCTCACACACACACACACACACACACACACACACACACACACACACACACACACACACACACACACACACACACACACACACACACACACACTTTTTGTATACAAGACCTCTACTGCACTGCTTTTCGTGTACTGTACATCTGTGTGTGTGTGTGTGTGTGTGTGTGTGCGTGTGCGTGCGTACGTGCGTGTGCAAGGTGTAATCAGACGCAGCTCTGTTTAGATTGCTGGATCAAAATGCAACCATATAAAATTCACGTGGTATTCTACTGGTGATGCACACACCCACACATATGCACACACACACACACACACACACACACACACACACACACACACACACACACACACGCACACACCCTGGCAGATTTAGGGGCTCGGCCCCACCTGTGTGTGATTTTCAGGGGATCACATGTTGTCCAGAGAGCTGAACACTGACAAGCTGTGAATGGATTTATGGCTGTGATGAAGAGACAGGCCTGCATGGGTATATGTTACCTTCTGTGTCACACGCACGCACGCACGCACGCACGCACGCACGCACGCACACACGCACGCACGCATCGTTTATTGAGATTTTTACAGTATCATCCACTGCTATGCAAGTAAAGTGCTTTCTGGAATTGTGTGTGTGTGTGTGTGTGTGTGTGTGTGTGTGTGTGTGTGTGTGTGTGTGTGTGTGTGCGTGTGTGTGTGTGTGTGTGTGCGTGTGCGCGTGTGCGGGCGCATGCGTGTGCAATGTACCCCGTTAAAAGTCTCAAAAGTCAATTTATACTTTGTTAGTCGGTGTCAAAAATAGCCGATCAATAAGCTCACAACTCCTCGCGGCAATAGTAGATCGCCTATTCTTCATCGTTAGGTTTGACAGTAAAACAAAAGAGGCAAACTATTGCAAAAGTTGGCATTCATACTGTAAAACCGCTAGAATGTTACTGTATAGTAATCCAACGTGTGATGTTCCCTGCTAATAATAAGGTCCATAAAATGGAGGTGGACTAAACTTGGACATGACTTTGGCTTTGGATGTCCCTTCTAAGATGAAGTAAGTTAACCTATTTAGGCCTGGAATTATTGAAAAATAGCAGATCTGCAAGCTCACAGCGCGGCACCGAGATCTGCTATTTTTTATACATAATTTCGGGGGTCCTTGTCTTGGATTTAGAAGACGTCATTTATAGAATCGGGTAAAAAATATTCAAAGACTTTTCAAAGATTCGGTGCCGCGCTGTGAGCTTGTATATCTGCTATTTTTTTTACAATAGCTAAAGCATAAAATAAGGGTTAAAGTGGTTCAAATGTATCATGCCACAGATTTGCGTTCCCGCTCTCTGTAAGTTAAAGAACATGTGGTGTAACAGTGTGTAAGTCATCCCCTTATAGAACGTCATTAATATCTGCCCTCGTCCCATTTTCCCCTCCTTCAACCTTTTGGTACGGCGGTTCAGAATTGGGTCGGACGATAATGGCATTTCAAGCCTAGCCTTGCGGCGTGGCGGCGGCCGGTAATATTTCCCTGGGACAGTCCAGCGGGCTAAAAATGAGCCGGGACGCTTAAAGTCACATAAAAGCTTTAAGTGTTTGTTTGGAGGGGGTTGGGGTTAAAATAAGTGTTAAAAGGTTCTGTATGGGGGCATGGTGGAGCAGTCCGTAGCGCTGTCACCTCACAGCTCGAAGGTCCTGGGTTCGATTCCCACTGAGGACGATGTGGGCGCTGGGGGTGTGTTCCCTCCTCCGTCTCGCCATACCCTAAGTGGTTGGCAAAAGGGCTTTTCTGTTTGGAGTTTGCATGTTCTCCCCGTGTCTCCTAGGGTAGGTACCCTCACAAAAAGCATGCAGTAATCCTGTGGGTTAGTTCATTGAAAATAATGGGGGTCTATGTTTTGACGCGCCGGGGGCATGCCGCATCCGCGTCCATGCCGCCTCCGTGTCCGGTGTGTGTTTCCTTTTAGGCAATTGACACTGGGTGAAAAATGGGTTACAAACTCATGGGATAATGAAAAATAATTAAACAATAGTGTAAACAGGATTACAAGCTGTGAGCTTATGTATTGTGTATTTTCACTTCTAGAACACTTTGACAACGGCCTATGTCTATGCTATGGAGTTAACATTACTCTAATAGACCACCGGGTGTGGTTATAATGTGCAAATGTACCTTTCCTGTGCATTTTTGGTTTCATCCTGAAAGCTGAGTCAAAAGACACTAATTTAATGACATCATAAAATCATCCCCTCTCCTTTTACCATACACCCAACACTGTGGGTGTGGCTAACTTCACCCACCTGACAACCAGGCATCAGGTGGGTGGTGACCAAGAATTAGAAGTGGGTGTGGCCACATAAAAACATAATTTTAACTTTTTCT
>NC_137829.1:14253368-14265868 GCF_963921795.1 Nannobrachium achirus
ACACTGTAGAATACATGCAGTGATTCATAAGGCGACGCAGAGATAAAGTACATCGTCACTGTCTGGTGGAACCCTCGTACGGTATATCCATATTTCAACTTTTTACGTTTTTTTTACCTGGAAATCAATGCTCTGCTTTATCAATCTACAGCTTTTTTTTTTTAAACAATCCTACTAATAAATGGTCTTTCTGTCTGACAGTGGTGGAAAAAGTACTAAAATGTTTTACTTGAGTAAAAGTCTCAATACTGTGATGTAGAAAATACTCCGTTACAAGTAAAAGTCCGGAATTCAAAATGTACTTGGGTAAAAGTATGAAAGTATTGGCATCAAAATGTACTTAACGTACAAAAGTAAAAGTACGAGCTTGTAGATCGGCTATTTTCAAATAGCCTAGGTATAAAATAGGGCTAAAGTCATTAGTGTATGTTTTATAATATTATAATTTATATCTGCAAAGTAACTAGTAACTAAAGTTTTCAAATAAATGGAGTAAAAGTACAATATTTGAATCCCAGATGTAGTGGAGTAAAAGTAAAAGTATTGGAAACTGGAAATAGTGCAAATACTTCAAAATTGTACATAAGCAGTGATGTTACTAGGTTTTCAATGTATTGGGTCCCGGGACCCACAGGTGGTCATTCAAATGGGTCCCAGAAAAGTTTTATGAGTCCTCAATACAATGTTTTCGAGCGCTGTGAGCTTGTAGATCGGCTATTTTCAAAATGTTTGCCTATTTCTTATATTTATTTTACAATTTGGCTAATGTTTGAACTTAGAACTACTAAAACTACTAAAACATGTGCCCCTAATGAATTTGGGCGCGGAAAATGGCTTCGGACGTCGGTGGAATCAAAACATTGACGTTTCTATCGCCTGTTTAAGACTTTCTACGTGGATTTTATTTGTGTTAATGTAGGGTAAAGTAGGATGCTTTCACCCATGAACAATGGTGGTGTCTGTGGAATTTTAAAATGTTTTTCTTTTACCGCGACCCGGTAAATTATTTTAACATGGACTCCAATGGAGGCGCATCCCCGGGACCCCAGGACCATGACATGAATGAGTCCCTGGGCGACTTGAATGAGTTTTTGATGCGGGATGCGCACGTAATGACATCACTGCATAAGTACAGTACTTAAGTAAATGTACTTCCTTACTTTTTTTACACCACTGCTGTCTGATATACACGCGTGCTGACATCACTGAAACAAAACAGAAATAAAAAGTATGGCAGAACATCACAGGTTCAACCTTATTCCTTGAGCTTTATGTGGATCCCCGACTACAAGGACTAGTAATACAAAAGGAACAGTTTTGGACATACAAGGTTTCCACCAATGTTGTTTATGACAGCAAATTTTGATTTAGTTTTAGTCATAGTCTTTTAGTCATTTTCAGATGGGGGTGATATTAACTCATTTTGTGCCCGCGATTTTCGGTCGCAATCATGTCCAGAGTGCCTCACGCAGGCTCCATCCGCTTGCACTCTCTTATTTTGAAAGCCAGAAGTGCCACAGCGTGATCACTTCCGGTCTGACGTCATCGGGTCGTGCGCCGGAACCGATCATTGTTTACGTGGTGCCATGCTGGATTGCAATGGAGCGTTTATACATGTGTTATATAAGCGAGCATCTGCCTCCATCTTCGCTTCTAAAGTGTTGTTTTGAGATAATGGACATTAAAGATGAGATCGGCCGTCCACCTCAATGTTATGGGATGACTATTGTGTGCTCGTGGAGCCGTGATGATGACAAATCAGCGCGGATTTTCGTCTCCGGACATCCGGCCATTCTACTCGGTAATGTACTCAACGTTACAGTAATTTATTACTTTTTGCGCGACATCACGCATTCGGCACTGTAAGTACTCTAGTACTTATTGCGTGACATCACGCAAACGGCACTAGATGAGTTAAGGAATAACAGGAAAAAGGCACCTGCAATACATCAATTAAATCAACATACTGTACATGTGAGCGGCTGGCAGTCTGGCTTTCACCTCCTGTCCAAAGTGCAGTGGTGTAAAATAACTAACGTAAAGTAAAGTACATTTACGTAAGTACTGTACTTAACACATACCCTGCCATTTAACAATACCTTTGTACTCTCATATGCCCCTGGTCTCCATAGACTTCCATGTAATTCATAGTGCACGGATCATGCACACCCATGCCTAGATAATGCACCACGTGTGTCCACATTGCTCACAGCCTTCAAACAAAAAAATCAGAATGGAAATCCGTTCAGGCATTCATGAGATAGAAGCCATTATGTTTTCCTAAAATGTAAACAAAGATGGCTGCCATGTTTGATAGATGGGGTTGCTATGGGGGTTAAACATGCAATTTTGCGATTTCTATCATGCCTACTACATTTTTTTGGGGTCAATGATAATGATATTTCATTATCATTTTCTTTTTGAAAAATTAATTTTTTGAAAATAAAATAAAAAAAATAAAAAATAGCCGATCTTGTAGATCGGCAATTTTCAGACAAACATTTAGTACTTTGGTACTTTAAGTACATTTTGATGCAAATACTTTCATACTTTTACTCGAGTACATTTTGAATTCTGGACATTTACTTGTGCAGTATTGATACTTTTACTTAAATACAAAGTGCACAGTGTATGTTTTCAATCCATTTTAACACCAGCCGCCTTGGAGACGTGGAGTAGCTCTCTAATACCCGTCGACTTCAGGGCACAATGTCAAGGCAGGAATGATTTCATTGTTATTTCATTATTTCCCAGACTTGTTTTTTGGGAAGCAGACGCGGTCAGACGACACCAGAAAGCAGCCCTGTGTTGCACGGTGGTTTTATGTTTTTGATGGGGTCTGTTGGGCTGTACGGTTTAGCACCCATCTGAGCTATTGTCTGAGTGCAGCTACAGGGGACAATATAGACAATATGCAGTGTGCCTGCTGCTCTGTGAGCTCCCATCCCTGTCTGAAGCCATCTGTGTCCACTGCATATGTTCTACAAGGCTTTGAACCTGCTGCCAACATGTGATTTGGTGTTACCAGACAAAAGCCATGCCCCTCTCCCTCTCTCTCTCTCTCTCTCGCTCTCTCTCTCTGTGTCTGTCTGTCTGTCTGTCTGTCTCTCTGTCTCTCCATCTCTCTCCCTTCACCTCTCTTCTATCTTTCTCTCTCTCTCTTGCATTCTCACTCTCCATCCCTCGCTTTCTTTGGCTTTCTTTGGCTTTCTTTGGCTTTCTTTGGCTTTCTTTCTTTCTTTCTTTCTTTCTTTCTTTCTCTCTCTCTATATTCCTCTCCATCTCTCCCTCTCTCCCTTTCGCTCTATCCTTCTCCCTCCTCTTCTCCCTTTCCATCTCGCCCTTTATCTGTCTGTCTGTCTCTCTCTCTCTGTCTGTGTCTGTCTCTGTCTGTCTGTCTCTCTCTCTCTCTCTGTCTGTCTGTCTCTCTCTCTCTCTCTCTCTCTCTCTCTCTCTCTCTCTCTCTCTCTCTCGTATCGTAGAGTTCATCTCTGTACATCAAAGCAGACTTGTAGCTATAGCTGTGTGTATGTGAGGCATGTCTAATCAGACCTCTCCTCTGTGACCACATAAAGAGTAATGGTGACCTTCAGTAATTGGGTCTTGGTCGGGTCTGGTCTGTCCAGTGGCCGAGGCCAGGGCCGGACCGGGCCCAGAGCGAGGGGGCCTGGACAGATCTGCATGCTTCTTAGACAGGTTGTAATTATTCTGCCTGTAAGTTCTTCCAGACCCAGCGGCTCCGGTCCACAGTTTGACCCAGACTCCTGTGATCCTGGAGCTGCCATGGGAAGAGAGAGAGAGAGAGAGAGAGAGAGAGAGAGAGAGAGAGAGAGAGAGAGAGAGAGAGAGAGAGAGAGAGGGAGAGAGGGAGAGAGGGAGAGAGAGAGGGAGGGAGGGAGAGGGAGAGTCTTTGCATGTTTTAGCAGTGACATCATCTTGCCTTGAACACACACTCATATGCATACAGGTATTATCGAATAACACAGCTCAGTGGCCTTGTGGTTAGAGTGTCCACCCTGAGACTGGGAGGTCGGGGTTCAATACCCCGGCCGGGTCATACCAAAGACTATAAAAATGGGACCCAATGCCTCCCTGCTTGGCACTCAGCATCAAGGGTTGGATTGGGGGGTTGATCACCACTAAGGTCCAGGGACTACAGATGAAAATTAGCCTGTGGCTAACTCTGGCTCATTTACATTGAAGTGAAAAACTGACATGTCCATTAATGAGTACTGTCCCTGTCAAATAAACAAACTTTCAACTTTCAACACACACACACACACACACACACACACACACACACACACACACACACACACACACACACACACATACACACACACACACACAGAGGGGTCAGTCTGGCCAGAAACCTGTCACCAGCTGTCATGGACAGAGGGAGTTGTCTTTTGAAGTGACCGCTCTGCCCGGCACACGCACATGCAAAAGCCTCACTGACACACGCTGTTGTTATGCACTGAAGATAGCCGATCTACAAGCTCACAACGAGCCATTAACCCTAACCCTAACCCCTAAATGCCTGTTCCTAAACTTAACCCCAACCTGAATTGGCACAGTTACCATTGATACCAATGAAGGCTCTATCTCTTCCATTCTGGTCAAACAGAGTCAGGGTGCTGACATTGTGCATGTTGGCTCAGTGGAAACACTCTGCTGCATCAGTGGGTCTCAAAGTGTGGTCCAGGGACCCTCATGGTTCCTTGGGGGGGTTCCAACTAAGTATTGAAGTATTGAAAATTGGAAGTACTCCAGCAAAGTAAAAGTACCTTACTGTAAAGTACAGTACTTGAGTATGTACTTGGTTACCTTATACGCACGCACGCACGTGCGCGCCCATGACCCAAAAGAGAACATTTTACATTTGCCCGGGACCCAGACTAGTGAAAACAGCAGATCTGCAAGTAGATCGGCTATTTTCACTACTTCTTCAACATTAGTTTTCTAATGTATGGGATTTCTTAGATTTTTCCTTTAATTATTAATGAAATTAAACTTAGAAAAATTATAGATTTTTTTGTATTATTCATGAAAATCTTGTTTTGAAATAATAATTTAAAATGTAGGAAAACCAAAAACTAAGGGACCCACAAAAATGTGTCCGCGACCCACAAATGGTTCCCGACCCATTGTTTGGGAAACAGCAGTGGTTCTCAACCTTTTCAAGCCGCTAACTCTAAAATAATCATATTTTAACTGGCGACCCCCCCCCCCACCCCCACCCCCACCCTTACGAACACTGAGAGTTGAGGAATGACATATTGTATTGTGAAAATAGCCGATCTACATGCTCAAAGCGCCTCGCAACGCAAGGCGTTGTGAGCATGTAGATCTGCTACTATCACAATTTCTGCCTCTAATATTTGACAATTTGGCCAATGTTAAATTTGTAATTTTAGTGGTATTAAAAAGTCCTTAAATTGTCACTTTGGAAATGTGCATAAAATAAACATTCTATACCCTTAAACTTCATGTTGGTTTGTTTACTGTTGAGAGAGAAAACAATGTTGCACATTAAGTTAAATCATCTGAGCCCCCCTGATGGGGGTCCCGACCCACAGGTTGAGAACCAGCTGCACTATACAGCAACCATCACCGGCATGGAATGATAATTGGTCCCTCCCAGGGTCTCTCTCTCTCCGTTGAGTCACCCTCGGCGGACTGTAAACGGGGACATGGAAAGTTGAAAGGCCAGACAGTACAGTATGCACTGCAGCTCAGCTCTGTGTGCTGCTGTGGTCAGCGCCGGGGATGACTAATTGTTATCAGGGCCGTGGGCGGATCCATTTCAAAGGCCTCCACGCCGCCTTGCGTGCTTTGGTTGGCCGGCCGCACCGCGACCGCGGAGAGTTAGGAAACGCCGCTGTGCGTCGGAGAGAACCCTTCCCTTTCCTCCAACAGCAATAAACATGTCGGCCCTGACAAATGCCTGTTGACGCCGAGCGCCAAGGAGCGATGAATATTAGGGCGTTAAGACCGGGAGCGTGTTATTACGCGTTATGATTTAAAATAACGTTATTTTATGCTTTAACTATTGAAAAATAGCAGATATACAAGCTCGCAGCGCGGCACCGAGTGCCGCGCTGCGAGCTTGTAGATCTGCTATTTTTTTTTAAATCGTGAAAGTTTGTGCGAGTCTTTGAATATTTTTGTCCCGATTCTATAAAATGTATTCTAAATCCTTCGAAGGTTTTTTGAAAAAAATGCATGTTTCTAACGTCAGTGGTTCTCAAACCTTTTCATGTCAAGGACTCCCGAAATGACACGTATTTTGGCCCCGGACCCCCATCTGAAAATATTCTGTTCCAGGGACCCCCCCCAGTAACAAAGATTTGATTTACAAAGGTTTGCTTTGAAAATGATATATTCAAAGATTTGCACACATTTTCAAGATTTTTCAAAAAAATAGCAGATCTACATGCTCGCAGCGAGGCACTCAGTGCCGCGCTGTGAGCTTGTATATCTGCTATTTTTCAATAGCTAAAGTATAAAATAATTCCAGGCTTTAATGGGTTAGAGCAGATACATAACTGTCCCGCTGTAGCGTTAATCCCTGTGTATGGAAATATGGAAATTATTAATCCCTGCACATTATGGAAAATACCCATCCCTGCATATGATATACGGAAAAGAATGGTCCCTTGTGTATGGTATATGGAGAATGTTAATCTCTGTGAATATGGAATTGAAAACAATCTGGCAGATGGGATTGGCGTTTACTAATGTTTATTTATTATTGTATTTTTTTAATATGATTTGGCAAGGCAAGTAAAAGTAAAAAAACAAACATAATTTGCCATCTCTGAAGCAGTTGTGGAAGAAGCAATTCTGCAATGTACCGTAGAATACTCCGTTAGAAACAAAAGTCCTTTATTACAAGATTTTACTTGAGTAAAGGTTAAAAGAGAAAAATAATTAGCATTAAAAGATAATTACAATTATAAGTAATGAATTATATGTAGTGGACTCATTATAAAGAGTGTACTTATATATACATTCTTTCATAATACTTCAACATTCAAAATGTTTCAAAAACATAATATGATCTACAGTACAAGCTCACAACCCGCCACAGTGATGCGTTGAAAAGTAGTTGAAACTGGTAACACAAGTTTTCAGATAACTGTAGTGGAGTAAAAACAAGAATAACATTTGTCTTTAAAAAATAGAAATACTCAAACTAAAGTAAAAGTACCTCAAAGGTGTATACTTAAGAACAGCATTAGTTGCTTCCCAGCACTGCTGTTACGTTTATATATATAGAACAAAAAAAGAATCTCAGTAAAAGAAAAGAAAAAAATCGAATAAAACGCGTTGGCAAATAGAACAAGGTTTCAGGTCAATCTGAGACCCATTGACTTCCATTATGAAATTAAATATTTCAGAAAATATCAAACACATGTGAACAAAAATGCATGGAGGTTCAATATGGCCTACTGGCAGCGAACAGAAGAAATCTGGCCAGCCCCAATCTGTCCAGCAGTTTGTGAGATTAACACACACACACACACACACACACACACACACACACACACACACACACACACACACACACACACACACACACACACACACACACACACACACACTTACACGCCGTAAATAACATTATCCATAAATATTGTATAAATATAGAGCTACAATAAGGAAGTAATACAGAATAGCAGACCAAAGCCTCAACAAAATCCTACTTACATACTAACTTCCTCACTGTTAATTTAACTCTGAGTGTACAGGTGCAACCAAATCGAGTTAATTTAAGACTGGGCAAAATACTCATTATTCAGAATGTCCCATTTCACTTTTTTCTTCTCAATAATGGCCCGCTCCCCTTGATTATCACTTGCATAACATATTTTACTAGCAATTCACAACTGTGTTCCATGGAAAACCTCAATCTGCTGAACCCTAGCCTCCATATTCTGAGAACTTTAGCCAAAAATAGCCGATCTACACGCTGCGAGGCGTTGTGAGCTTGTAGATCGGCTATTTTCGGCAAAGAGGTTTGGTGTAGAGGGGAAAAAGAGCATATCTGAAAGCACAAATTGACCTGAATCCAAAATACACTGATGATCGTGCTGTCAAACAATGAAACTATATGGAATCTATGAAAAGGTTGTGGGGGTCCCTGCTTCATCTCTCTCTCAACTAAGGTCTCCTTGGCCTGAACACGTTGAAGACCCCTGCTCTAGACTTGATGAACTGGAACTGAGTTGGCTACGTGCTCGGTCCGCCTTTTCCCCGTCTACATCGAATATCTTCGCCAAACAAATGGCCGTTGCTGTTTTGGGCCAATTGTTCTCCGGTTCTCCCCAAAAATATGGATGCTGGGGCTCAAGTTAAATGGATCGCAGAGGACATTACCGTGTAATCCTAAGCACAAGTAGTGTATATGTACTGCCATGGTTCATAACGGCCATAAATGGAGCATCACGTTAGTGCAGGGCAGGCATGCGAAGGGGAGCCAGTCCCACGCTCACACATATGGCCGTGATCCTAATGGTCAGTTGAAATTGGTTCAGCTACACGGTCTATTTAAGCCGTCCGTATGTACGTCATTCACTCTTGACTTGCTCAACATCTCTCACTAATGACACATGGTCAGATCAGGCTCCCTGCACCTCCCCAGCCCCGCTCCTCTAGTAGCATTGTTAGATCTTAAACTTTGTCGCCATGTAATTCACAGCAGTTTCATTATAAATTCATCTTGCGAGCATGTAGATCGGCTATTTTCACAATATAACAGTGTTATACAATATGTAATTCCTCAACTCTTAGTATTCGTTAAAATACCCCAGTTAAAATATGATTATTTTAGAGGTAGCGGCTTGAAAAGGTTGAGAACCACTGCTGTTTCCCAAACAATGGGTCGGGACCCATTTGTGGGTCGCGGACAAATTTTCGTGGGTCCCTTATTTTTTGTTTTTTCTACATTTTAAATTATTATTTCAAAACAAGATTTTCATGAATAATACAAAAAAATATATACTTTTTCAAAGTAATTAGAAATCGAAGAAATCCCATACATTAGAAATGTTTAAGAAGTAGTGAAAATACTTCGCGCCTTGTGATTCATCTCTTTAACACTTGGGATGCCATTATTTTTGTAATTATTTGGATACAGAGTGCCTCCATTCACGGCACTTTATTTTGAAGAGCCCTGGAAGCCACGATCGTGTCCATGTTGTGGTAATTCACTAACTCTGGAAGTTAGACCGGGGTGTTAACTTTCACACGGAAATGAGAAATTCTAACCACGGCCGACCGTCGCGGCCCAGTGTCGCCGTGATATCAGATGTTTTCTTAGATATATTTTTTAAAAAGACAAATATTTTTACCCAGTTTTTTTTTACCCTTTTCTTTGCATAATGACAAAACATAATACTCAAATAAAAATATATTTGGGGTATTTTAAATACATTTTGCTGCCACTACTTTTGTGCTTTTACTCAATTAAAATGTGGATACTTTTACTAGTAACAGAGTATTTCTACATTGTGGTATTGATACTCTTACTTAACCCATTTATAGGCCTAGAATTATTTAATGCTTTAACTATTGAAAAATAGCAGATATACAAGCTCATAGCCGCGCTGCGATTCTTTGAATATATATTTTTAAAAGTGAACATTTGTAACTCAAATATTTGCTTCTGGGTGGTCCCTGGAACAATATATTTTGAGATGGGGGTCCTTGACATGAAAAGGTTTGAGAACCACTGATTCAGAAGAGCGATTTAGAATACATAAGGGTCAAAGATATTCAAAGATTTGCACAAATGTTCAAGATTTTTCAATCTACAAGCCTGCATGTGAGATGGTATATCTGCTATTTTTTAATAGTTAAAGTGTTTCAAATCTAAAGTGACACAGATTTGCGTTCAGACCTAAATGGCTAAAGTAAAAACTGACGATCCCTTGCTGTGTGTGTGTGTGTGTGTGTGTGTGTGTGTGTGTGTGTGTGTGTGTGTGTGCGTAGGAGAGTTCGGGGAGGTGTGCAGCGGCCGTCTCAAGCTGCCCAGTAAGAAGGAGATCTGCGTGGCCATCAAGACGCTGAAGGCAGGATACACTGACAAGCAGAGGCGGGACTTCCTGGCCGAGGCGTCAATCATGGGACAGTTTGATCACCCTAACATCATCCGGCTGGAGGGAGTGGTCACACGCAGTGAGTACAACACCATCCTTATTATAATGCATTCAGAGTTCACAGTGTTTATTCAAGCAGCAGCATTATAGGCACTGAAAGTCTTGTGCATCAAATACACGGAATATTAGTTATATAGCAGTAATAAGAAATCAAGCAAGCTAGAATAGTAGTAGTAGTAGTTGTAATACATACCGTCACTGTCGGGCAGAAACCTTGTATCCCCAAGTTTAAAATTTGTATGTTTTTTTTACAAAGTAAGGCCCTGCTTCATCATACAAGGCCGTCGCACAGTTAGTGAAAACAGCAGATCTACAAGCACACAACGCCTCGCGGTGCGAGGCGTTGTGTGCTTGTAGATCGGCTGTTTTCACTAGTTCAAATCATTTTTAAAATGATAAACGCAAAACGAAAAGTTTTGGACACACAATGTTTCCACCCGACAACGACGATACACAAAGCCTGTGCAAAGGCCTCCGGTTCTCTCATATTCCTGGATTTGCGTTTCGCAACCGTCTTCTTCATATCCCACTAGAGATTTTCACAGGAGCATGTGTGACGGTCACTGTACAATCTTCTTAAGTCTCACGGCCTGGTATAAACCGCTACAGTTTAAACTTTAAATGACTCTTAAGTCCTATAGCCTGGTATGAACTGGTCCAAATGGTTCCTGGGCTAAACTGGTCTAAAGTGCTCCTTGGCGTTGGCTGGATGGATGGATGGAGACCTGATGCTCCCGTACTGTTTGCCAGCAGAGGCAACACAGCTCTGTTGCTTTGGTGACTGAGATCGTTTAACGATCATCTGCGTCTTCACACCTCTCTTCTGGCTGTGTGGCTGGCAGCTTCTCTCCTGGTGATTTGCTCTCTCTCTGTGTGTGTGTGTGTGTGTGTGTGTGTGTGTGTGTGTGTGTGTGTGTGTGTGTGTGTGTGCGTGTGCGTGTGCGTGTTCATGTGTGTGCATGCGTGAGTGTGCCATGCGCATACATGCTTAGAGGTCTAGAATCGCTGGCAGCTCAGTCCTGGTGATGTGCGGATGGTACAGTGGAATAGTGCGAATGTACTGTGACAAAAAAAAAGTCACCCCAAAGGAGTGGGGCGCCTGAGCTTGTAGATCTACAAAATCATATTATTTTATTAAATAGATCATTCTCTACAGTGGATGGAATGGAGCCCTTACATGCGTCGCAGGGCTATTCTCCCACAGATCTCACATCCCAGGAGAGTGTTTTACACATCAGATGTTTGACTAATGGCCCCCCGTGCAGCGAGGGTCCGCCACCGATGTTAGAGACCCTTAGAGACTGTCTGCAGGGTGTAAATCTCTGCAGATCAATGGAGTCTGATCAAAGCCTGTGTCCAACACACGAACGCACGCACATACATACACACACACACGCACGCGCCTGCACACACACACACACACACACACACACACACACACACACACACACACACACACACACACACACACACACACACACACACACACACACACACGCACACACACACACACACACACACACACACACACAGCAAGCATACATAAATCCATATTGCTGATTTCGGGTGGAAACCTTGTATGTCCATGAAATACTTTTTTTAAGTAATTTTACAAGCATTTTAAAATAGTGAAAATAGCTGATCTACTATAACCTCACAAAGCATCGCCTCGCGGGACGCTGTGAGCTTATAGATTGTCTATTTACACTAAAATAAAAAACATGAAGCAATGTAAAAATGGAGCTGCAAGGTTTCTGCCCGACTGTCATCGGCAGTTTTTCGGTGCATGCCACCAGCGCACAACTGATTATGAATCAGGTATAAATGTAATCTTAACACTTATGTTGCAATGATTTTTTCCGGCCAATGTCCCGCGTTGCCATGGTTACCATAGACTTCCATGTAATTGTGCAAGTGTGTAAAAAGTGCACGCCCATGCCTAGATGATGCACCACGTGTGTAGATGCTGTTCACAGCTTTCAAACAAAAAAATCCGCTTGGAAATCCGTGCAGGCATTCATGATTTATCAGCCATTATGTTTTCTTCAGATGTAAACAAACATGGCTGCCATGTTTGAAAGAATGGGTTGGTATGGGGGTTAAACATGCAATTTCGCGATCGCGATCATGCCTAATACATTTCTGGAGGTCCAAAAAAAAATGTTGAAAAAAAAAATTTTGAAAAAAAATTTTTTTTTTTTTTCAAAAACGGCCCAAACTCGGGAAACTCGGGGTTGGCACAGCACTAGTACCAATACAAACTCGGGAAACTCGGGGTTGGCACCATATGTGTTAACCCTGAAAACTAACATCTAAATATCTATTCCAAAAACTAAC
>NC_137829.1:14270868-14272116 GCF_963921795.1 Nannobrachium achirus
TTAAGTTAAGTACTGTACTTAAAGGGATTTTCCACTTTCAACAGGGAACAGGGGAAGGGCTTCTCTCCCCACACACACCCATTGTAAATTCAAACTTCATTTAACCATGATAGATTCATTAAAAAACACCCATTATTTTTCTGGTGACTCGTACTACCCTCCTAATACGTGAGCAGGCTGTTTTATCCATAACTTGTTTTCATTTATTTTTAATAATTATGTGGGAAAATGGAAAAAATGAAATACAAAAAATAATTATTAAAAATAAATGAAAAACATTTTGCTGCAAAAAACATGGCCTGCTCACGTATTAGGAGGGTAATATGAGTCACCAGAAAAAATAATGGGTGTTTTTAATGAATCTATCATGGTTAAAATGAAGTTTGAAGTTACAATGGGTGTGTGTGGGGAGAGGCCCTGGGCCTGGCGGGCCTGGTAACATTTACATCAAATATCTGTTCAGGGTGTTCATAAAAGCCTGATTAGACAATAAAATTACCAGAAGTTTTTAGTTACTTTGCAGATTTTGGTTATTGTTACAAAACATACTTCAACTCTATATGGGTGGCATAGATGAATGGCTAGGGAGCCCGCCTGGGGAACCAGGGAGGCCAGGGTAGCAATGTCGATGTGTGTCCATGAGCAAGACTCTTAACCCCCAATTGCTCAAGCGCTCCTTGTGGGCAGCGAATCAGCTGGGTTGGGCTGAAAACACTGAATTTCCCTCGCGGGAGGAAGTAGGTAATTATTACTATTATATACAGTACAACTCGGCCATTTGAAAATAGCCGATCTACAAGCTCACAATGTGACGCATTGTGAGCATGTAGATCGGCTATTTTCAAAATATTTTTACACATTTGAAAACTTGAAATGGGACATTCTGCATATTCAGTACTTTTACTTTTGTTACTATATTTTTGCACTTTTACTCAAGTACATTTTGAATTACAGACTTTTACTTGTCGCAGAGCATTTCTAAATTGCAGTATTGATACTTTTACTTGAGTACTGTAAATAGAATGTGAGTACTTCTTCCACCACTGCAAAAGGGTTAGAATGTGGTGATAAGAGGTTTCTGCCGGACAGCAAGGATACGCACCATTTGCCATTGTGAAGCCTGCTGCCAGCTTTGTGCGCTGTGCTGTAAGTAGTGTTCTCTGCAGCAGATAAGATCAATCAGTCCAAATAAAGGGGATTGAAGCCTCCTCCAAAACTAACATCCACCCTGGATGTGGGTAGATGTTC
>NC_137829.1:14272316-14294816 GCF_963921795.1 Nannobrachium achirus
GCCATGTAACTGTACAAATAACCAGAGGAGGTGGAAAGCGTCTGCTTGGACTGTGTGTGGCGTGTGTGTGCACGTGCGCGTGCGCACATGTGTATACTCTATGTGTGGCGACTGACGTGAAAGTGACAGCTATCAAGCTGAAGCCACGGTTTAATCTGCCATCTCTCATCACATGGTTTAAGCCATTTCGATCGGGTACGCAAATCTGTGTAATGTTAGATTTGAATCAATTTAACCATTATTTTATGCTTTATTGAAAAATAGCAGATATACTGTAGATCTGCTATTTTGGAGAAGAAAAAAAAAACATGATCATTTTGTGCAAGTCTTTGAATGTTTTTGTCCCGATTCTATAAATGTCTTTTAAATCCTTCTTCTAAATCAGTGGTTCTCAAACCTTTTCATGTCAAGGACCCCCAAAATTACATGTTTTTGGCCACGGACCCCCATCTCAAAATATGTAGTTCCAGGGACCACCCAGAAGCAAATATTTGAGTTACAAATGTTCGTTTTTAAAAAGATATATTCAAAGACTAAAAATCATGATTTTTCAAAAATAGCAGATCTACAAACTTGCAGCACTGCACTCAGTGCTACGCTGTGAGCTTGTATATCTGCTATTTTTCAATAATTCTAGGCCTAAATGGCTTAAATAATCCACTAAAACCCACGTCATGTCAAACCATCATCAGCATTTCACTTCATTCTGGCCGATTTCTTAAAATAAAGATGCTGGTGACGAACGATATCTTGAAGTGTTCCAGTAGAAAAGTAAAAAAGAGTGTCGATACGGAGAGGGGAAACTACTATGTAGGCAACAACATAATTATGATTAGTTTTATGAATTTAAGTGGCAGTAAAGAAACGCTAATTGGACCCGAAGGAGTTTTATTGTTTTGGGGGGAAATAGTGAAATCGCCCTACAAGCTCACGAGAGCCGAGCCTGTCGCAGCTGCTTACTGCAGCGTCTTCGTGACATTTCATCCCCCTGTGTCTAATTATTGATCACATGTGTATATTGGTATTTTTCCTCATTTTTGGTGTTCCTGAAGTGGCTTCTCATAGTCTGGCAATAGTCCAGAAATACAGGAAATAAGCTTACATTTCTAGTCCCAAAGATGAGTTTTGTAAATAGAGAAAACGTCCGTGATGATAAAAGGATTAGACGTAGGTGGGGCAAGGGTCAAGGTCACTTTGACCTAACAAAAGACATTGGTTAAAATCCATTTACATCATCTGAGTCTGGACTTACTAGGGATGGGACGATAATCGATAGTATCTTTTATCGTGATAAAAGAAACACTCATCGTATCATGGAGATTTAATTTATAGTGATATTGTATCCGTCATGCACTGGGATCAATTCACCTTTTATTTGCCGAGCTGCATATTTTTTCCTTTTTTTTGTAAGATTTGTTTTGGGGCTTTTATGCCTTTATTGATAGGACAGTTAGACTGACAGGAAATGGGGGGAGAGATGGGGAGTGACACGCGGCAAAGGTCGTCTGGATCGGGAATCGAATATATGTGGCAATACCTAAGTGGTATGTGCCTGGACCAGTAGGCCACTCTATCAAATGTCTTTGTCAAAAAATAGTCAATCTGCTTTTTTTGGGCAAATGTTCCACCCCAGGATAATGGATTTTGATTATTGCGATAATATGATAAATCGCGATTTATTTTGTCACAATAATTGTGATTTGACATTTTCATATGGTCCCATCCCTAGTCTGGACAGACACAGAGGTAAAGGGCAACTAATTGGAGGAGGCATACTATAGCAGAGATACAGTATTGTCTGGTGTTTAAATGTGTTGTCTCCTCTTGTCGTGCAGGCAAACCAGTGATGATCGTAACGGAGTACATGGAGAATGGATCACTGGACAGCTTCTTGAGAGTGAGTATAACTGAAGTGCACGAATGCACGCCCGTGGGCACACGCACATGCACACCCAGTCTCAATAAACCAGCTGTAGCCACATTACGTCTTCAGTCCAGATTCTAAAGTCTCTCCGTCTCATGCGTAGAACTCCGCAGTCCTAGTTTTATAAACACGAACAGTAATGTATCTCATCATTTAGTCTAGCAGCACAGAGCCCAAAGCAAGGGATTTACAGTCAAAGCCTTACGTGGCACTTATATCTAACTGCAGTGGTGGATAAGTAACTAGTAGCCTATGTACTGTACTTTAATTTTTTTACTATGGAGTAGCCTACTTCCAATTTCTAACAATTTTACTGTACTACATCTCAAAGTCAAATCTTATTGTACTTTCACTCCACTGTAATTATTTGAAAACTTAAGTTACTAGTTTCTAGATTTTGATGATTAGTTATTACAAAACCACTTCAGACCTATATACAGTATATAAACCTACTGTATATACGTTGGCAATTTGAATATTGTCAATCTACAAGCTCACGACGCATTGTGAGCTAAAGCGACACGTTATGAGCTTGTAGATTTATATAAAAAAATATTTTTTATACTTTTAATAATTTGAAAACGTGTTAAATGGGCCTTTTACTTACATTACCATTTCTACAATAGGGTACTGAAACGTTTACGCAAGTCAAGAATGTGAGTACTTCCATCACTGCTTGGCACTCCTACTAGACTGGGGTTGTGTTTTTTTGGCAGACAGCCAGGGGGGAGCATTATAGGCGCTTTTGTCGCCGAAGTCACTGGAGAATGAAATAAGTGGATATTAAAAGAGCCCCTCCAAGATATTTCACTGGCTTTTCCCCCATTCAGCCTTTCAGCTCTGAGTAAACTGTGGTTTGGAATGCTGTTCTTTATAATGCTGGCTTTCAGAAATCACTCGCAGAGCACTTAATTAAAAACCGCTGCGCGCGGATATGAGTCTCCTCCTGGAAGGAGTGTGATGTTCGTCTCTCTCTCTCCCTCTGGGTATTAAAACACTCAGCCAAAGCAGAGATGACATAAGAATTACTTTTGAAAAGGTTCAACCTGTTTTTGTTGAGGCTTTTGTCTGACTGCAGGCAAATCCGCTTTGTTTCTCAAATCTTTTTTATCCCAATTTAGTCGCTAGGCCGATTGATTCCTCCCCACACACAACTGTGTGCCCCCACCGGGAGGATGTAGAGTCCCGGGACCTCTGCGGTGGTCAAATCAAATCAAATATTTTTTTTTGACCATTAGGGATGGGACGATAAGCGATATTATCGTTTTTCGTGATAAAATAACACTCACGATAGTCGTATCGTGTAGATTTAATTTATTGTGAAATCGTCCTCCATCATGCACAGAGATCAATTCACCTTTTATTTGCCGAGCTGCATATCCGGTACCATTTAAACCCTCTATTGGTAAAGCGTACTTATAATATACGTACTTAATACAGTCTTTTTTTTTTTTACTCTCAACCAAATCTCTTTGCAAAGAAATAGCTGATCTACAAGCTCACAACGCATCGCAACGTGGCGCGTAGTGAGCTTGTAGATCGGCTATTGTTTAGCAAATGTTCTGCCCCAGGATAATGGATGTGGATGGGGATCTTTTGATTATCGCGATAATATCGTAAATCACGATTTCTTTGGTCACAATTATCCTGACATGAAATTTTCATATCGCCCCATCCCTTGTGACAATCCACACTGTTATTTGCAAGTGATCAGATCAGATTTGTGTATTTAGACATTGCCGAAAATAGCCAATCTAGAAGCTCACAACACGTTGCGATGCTGAAGATCTCGCAAACATCCTATGTTTAGCCAGTCCTAGAGCTCACAAGATGGTGTTGCTGGGACAAAGAAAGGTCGATAACAAAGTCGATTTTCTCCTGATAAATAGCTATTTCAGTTTCCGAGTGCAGGGAAGATTGTGTGGCTTGTGACGATTGGGTCCAATATTTAGTTCAGTGACCACAGGGCTAAAGAATGCCAGTAGGGGCGAGATCATTTAGCGACCTACAACTGGGTTGCAACCTGGTCGGTAGTTTTCACCGACTGGGTCGCTAAATCTACCGACTGGGTCACTAAATCTAAACTACCGACCAGGTTGCAACCCAGTTGTAGGTCGCTAAATGATCTCGCCCTCTCTCAAGAATGGTTCAGAAGCTCCACCCTGCTTCTGGTCCCCTAAAGAGGTGGAAGATACAGGAAGTAAAAGTTAGTCTCGCTCCTCTATTCGTCTTTGGCGATGCAACATGTTGTGAGATTGTAGATTGGGTATCTCTGGAGAGCGACTCAGTATAAAGGCCCTTTTCCACTGGGCGCGATAATGATAAAGATAACGATAAAAAATATTGTTTTCAATTGAAGTGGATGGGTCGGCGGGCCGGTGTTCCGACAACCTAACCTTAACCCTAACCCTAACCTCAGTAAAACTAACGCTGGTGAATGCTAACCTGGTGAAATGCTAGCCTGCCGACACTGGTGAATGCTAACCTGGTGAATGTTAACCGGGTCGGACCAGCGTCGGACCAACGATAAAGCCATCATAATTGATGTGAACGCCGACATATCGTTAACGTTATCTTTATCAGTGATAAAGAACCTTAAATCGGGCTTCAGTGTCTGAGTGTCCAATCACTTTTCAATTGCTGTAGAAAGAGAAGAATTTTTTTTTTTTTTTTTTTTTACTCGACAAAGCTAGTCTGATTCCAATCAGGACAGGGCCAGAAATGAAGTGTGATTTGGAGTTGGTCAGTGTGTGAACACAGAGCAGAAAGACAAACACGCATCAAAGCGACGCATCAAAGCGACACGTGTTACATTGACCCCGGGATCCGACATGACGATTCTCTGGAAGCTTCCAGCGCGTCCAGGTCCTACAAACATTCTCCCCCGCGCGCCTCGCTCCAATTAGCCAACCCAAAAACACATGCCAAGCCTCGACGCAAAACCAACAGGGGGAGGGGGGGGGGAGCGAGAGAAAAAAAGGCTCTAAATCAACACGCGGGGCCCTGGCACGAGAGCCTGTGCTGAAAGCGTCAGACTCCGCTTTTAGCTCCTCGTCTATTTTTTCCACAAGCGTGCACAGCGCGCTGCACAGCGTGTCGCACAGCGTGGCGAGCGGCTACAGCCTGCCGCGCTCTCCCCGCTTCCTGTCACGTTCTGTAGGCCTGCGCTTCATCACCGGAGACATGGCGTAGGCACACACACACACACACACATATGCACGCGCACGCACACACACACACACACACGCACGCACGCACGCACGCACGCACGCACACACACGCACCCACACATAGACACTCGCATGCACACACATTTATATTACTATATTTGAGAGGACATCAGCATTACAGGACGGTGATCAACTGAATTGCCACAGATCCACTATTTTCTGTGGAAACTTCTGGCCCCTAAACCTAACCTTTAATACCTAAACCTAACCTGATCCTAATCCTAATCTTTTTTGTAATTGAAAGGCTAACTATTAATGCTAAAATTGTCCTTACAATGTCTTCTACTGCTGTAAACTTGTGGTATTAACACAAGTACACACACACACACACACACACACACACACACACACACACACACACACACACACACACACACACACACACACAGAAGGGGTGCACACAGACATATGCGAGCATGCACACACAATCACAAAACCACATGGCCACCCGACGACGCAGACATGCACGCTGTGCGCACCAAACACACACACACACACACACACACACACACACACACACACACACACACACACGCTTGGAGTGCGGAAGCTTTGAAGTGAGTGTAGCAGGTGGGCCGGTCGGTCGGTAATTAGTGCAGACAGAACAGAACTGGAGGGGGAGGCACACTCCTCCTTATGCTGACCTCACAAATGTGTCCGTGGCTATTCTTTTTATTTTGTTTGTTTTACCCACCATTATAATGTTATTAGTTTGATCATAAGACCCTATAACTGATACTGAATGTCAGTCGCCAGATGTTCAGATGACACAGATGACACAAAGCGTTAAGGACCAACATTAACTGGACAAATGAGTGGTGGAAAAAGTACTACATTTTTACATGAGTAAAAGTATCAATAATGCAATGTAGAAGTACTCAGTTACAGTAAAAGTTAAGTAAAAGTCCAGAATTAAAAATTTACTTGAGTAAAAGTATGAAAGTGTTGGCATCAGAATGTACAAAATGTAAAGTAAAAGTACAAAATGTTTGAAAATAGCAGATCTACAAGCTCACAACACGTCACAATGCGATGCGTTGTGAGCTATTTTCAAATAGCCACGGTATGCAACAGAGTCTTATGCACACCTAATCAAAGCTTAGCGATGGGTGCGTAGGCGGGGGTCAACATCATTTCAAACATGCACAAGAAGTACATAGGACCCGCACACCATGGTGTGTGGGTCCTATGTACTTCTTGTGCATGTTTGAAGAAAAAAAAATAGCCACGGTATAAAATAGGGCTAAAGTGGTTCATGTATGTTTTATAATATAATTATTTATATCTGCAAAGTAACTAGTAACTAAAGTTTTCAAATAAATGTAGTTGAGTAAAAGTACAATATTTGGATCCGAGATGGAGTAGAAGTAAAAGTATTGGAAATACTCAAGTAAAGTACAAACAACTCAAAATTGTACTTAAGTACAGTACTTAAGTAAATGTACTTAGTTACTTTATAGCACTGCAAATGGAGTTACAGACCTGTAATGGTCATTTAGGGCTAGCTCTATGTGTTTCTCTAGTCATTTTATATGTCCATGGCAAAAATAGCATTTTGACAAAAACGTGTGCGTGTTCACACTAAAACGCACGCAAACATCATACAGTCATTCATTCATTCATTCATAATATAGCAATCTTATCCAATCAGGAGGGGAAACAAAGATCATCAGCTTTAAAGCTATACTGTGTAAGTTGCTAAACTAGTGGTCAGTAGCGGTAGAGCTTTTTTCGGCCGTTTTTCGCCCGGAGTCGCCGCGGACCACCGGAGCGGCGCCGCAAACCACCGCGACCGATACGAATCCGTGGAGGTGTAGAACGCATGGTAGAACGTAATTTGCTGGCCAGGATTTGGGGATTAAGAGGTTAAGAATCCTTCACCATGGTAAACACTGTAGCTGAGCGAGGCCACTTCCTGAAGACACGGCAGATAAGCTGTGATTGGCCGGTAGTGTATCATGTGTGTATGATCCGCGATGTGATTGGCCAATGTATACACAACGTATACAGATGATGCAGATGACGTTATTTTTCCGCGAAAACCGGACCCCGGCCAGGATCATAGAAAGCATATAAAGAGAAGGCTTTAGAAGCTGAAAATAACGGAGTGGGTGTTCTAAAACTTTAGCGATTTAACAGTTAGGACAATTTTAAGATTTGTTTTATAAAAAAAGTTACAAGGTATAACTTTAATTTTTATTTTTTGTATCTGTATTTAACCATCTGAGCAAGCCATCTTCTGGGTCAATTCAGGAGAAGCAGTACTCCTTTTAACGCAGAGCATCGTGGTATTGCCTCAGTCCAAGCTACGGCACCACAGGCACAATCTCTATCATGTCTTCACTGCTCACTCACTGTAATGGTGTTGTTTTACCAAACATCATCATATCCTTCCAACCCCAAGTGATGGGAAAGCTCGTGAGCTCTCCTCTATGAACGCCAACAACAAAGCATCACAGTCTGTTTAGCATTTGATTGTGTCTCCCTCGCCTCTCGCCATCTGCCCTACATCACTGCAACATCAGTGCCACAGTTTGTTTTCTTTTTTTATGTCCTAAAGCTAAAAAACTAAATAAAATCCCCATAGGATCCCCATAGGAGATCTTCCAGATCAGTGGTTTTCAACCTGTGGCCCGGGGCCCACTTGTGGGCCGTGAGGGTACTGCAAGTGTAGCCTGGTACCAGACCAATCTGCAGAATCTTGCAGAGAAAATACATAAATAAAATAAATCAATCGGCTACGCAGTAGGGATGGGACGATAAGCAATATTATCGTATATTATGATAAAAAACACTCACGATAATCGTATCGTGGAGATTTCATTTATCGTGATATTGTCCTCCGTCATGCACTGGGTTCAATTCAGCTTTTATTTGCTGAACTGCATATCCGGTACCACTTAAACCCTCTATAATTGGTAAAAGGTACTTATAATATACGTACCTGATATAGTCTTTTTTTTTCACTTATCAAATGTCTTTGCCAAAAAATAGCCAATCTACAAGCTCACAAAGTGTCGCTTTGTGACACGTTTTGAGCTTGTAGATCTGCCATTTTTTGGCAAATGTTCCGCCCAAGGATAATGAATTTTGATTATCGCGATAATATCGTAAATCGCGATTTCTAAATTTTCATATCGTCCCATCCCTACTACGCAGTGATATTTGACGGCCAAGCCAGGCTTGCAAGTGGGCTCCAACTAACTGGCAAAACATTATGATTTTGATAATGATAACATAATATTAATACATTTTAAAAAGTGTTTGGGCATTTTTTACTTTACAACTGTGATACCGATAAATAGGGACCTCCGATCCAATTAACTATTTGTCGGACACAAATAAACATGCCCTGAAAATGCACACAGCCGCAAACTTTCAAGATTTTTTCAAGTGGGCCCTTGACCCAGAAAAGGTTGAGAAACCCCTGTTCCAGATTAAAGCTGTGAAACTCTGTATCCAATCGCTGCAATAATAGATGTCAGTGCCTGGATATATAATAGGAGATGTAGTATATTTGCATGTGATTTCCATACATGGTGCCGGTGCGCCGCGCTCTGAGATTTCACACTGAAGTTGGGAGGCGACAGGCAGAATGTCAGAGGTTACGATGAAAGGTTAATGACAATTTCTGTGGTCACTGAATGGAGAAAGGGTTCCGCTGTAGGAAAGGTCACAGACATGCACGTGTGCACGCGAGAGCGCGCACACACACACACACACACACACACACACACACACACACACACACACACACTCTGTGTGATGTCTGTTAGATTTGTGATGATAAAACATATTTGAACCATCTATTGGATTCAACAGTTTCTTTATTTCCCCTTATTTGATTTATCGCTCTGTCTCTCTTTACTGGCATACCATCTATTGCTCCCTCTCTTTCCTCACATGTATATTGGTTCATCTCTCTCTCTCTCTCTCTCTCTCTCTCTCTCTCTCTCTCTCTCTCTCTCTCTCTCTCTCAATTCAATCTCAATCCAAAGGGGCTATATTGGCATGAGAAAACACACGTTTGCATTGCCAAAGCAACAGTGGAACAAGACAGTCAAAACAAAACAACAATTTACAAATTAAATGTGTGTAAACATAGCTGTGTTGCATTGAAATGTACAGAAAACTATAGTATTTTCCAAAATAATTGTGCGTTTGCTGTCAGAAAAAAGGTTTTCTGTTTTGTATGTGTCCAGTAGACCCCCAGGTGTGGTTATAAAAAAGGCCCGAAAAACACAGATTTAAGGACATCATACAATCAGCCCCTCCCCTTTTACCATACACCAAACACTGTGGGTGTGGCTAACTTCAGCTGGGTCACCACCCACCTGACAACCAGGCATACTTAATGAACTGGTGGGTGTGGCCACATAAAAACATCATTTTAACGTCTATGCATTTGATTACAGTATTGATGTTGATGTATTGATGTATTACCTTGCTTATTGTATTGATGTATAACCTTGCTTATTGTAAGTCGCTCTGGATTAACCCATTCTGAACGGGTACACTATATTGTGTATCATTATTTTATGCTTTAACTATTGAAAAATAGAGCTTGTAGATCTGCTATTTTTGAAAAATCATGAAAATTTGAATTTTGACCCGATTCTATAAGTGTCTTTTGAATCCTTCTAAGATTTTTTGAAAAAACCTATGTTTCTATGTCAGCAATCTGGCCAGCCATCGTCAAAGAAAAGGTCCTTTCCACTCAACTGGAGCTCAGTTAGTCTGTTCTTGAGACACTACTATGTCAGTGGTGCTCAAACCTTTTCATGTGAAGGACCCCCAAAATGATATTTATTTGGCCACGGACCCACATCTCAAAATATCTAGTTCCAGGGACCACCCAGAAGCAAAATTTGAGTTACAAACGTTCGCTTTGAAAATACATAATATTCAAAGATTTGCACACATTTTCACGACTTTTTCAAAAATAGCAGATCTACAAGCTCGCAGCGCGGCACTCGGTGCCGCGCTGTGAGCTTGTATATCTGCTATTTTTCACAGGTTAAAGCATTCACAAATTTTAGGCCTAAATGGGTTAAGAGCGTCTGCTAAATGCCTAAATTGTAACTTCTCTCGCTATCTCTTTCCGCCGTAGAAACACGACGCTCAGTTCACGGGCATCCAGCTGGTGGGCATGCTGCGTGGCATCGCGTCGGGCATGAAGTACCTGTCAGACATGGGCTACGTGCACAGGGACCTGGCGGCCCGGAACATCCTGGTCAACAGCAACCTGGTGTGCAAGGTGTCCGACTTTGGCCTGTCCAGAGTGCTGGAGGACGACCCCGAGGCCGCTTACACTACCAGGGTGAGTGGCTGTAAATGGTAAATGGTGCATTTATATAGCGCCTTTATCCGAGGCGCTTTACGTAGATTGGGTATTACATTCACCCATTCACACACACATTTATACACCGATGGCGGAGGAAACCATGCAAGGCACCAACCTGCTCACCGGGAGCAACTAGGGGTTCAGAGTCTTGCTCAAGAACTCTTCGACACAACTCCTGGGGGAGCCCGGGATCGAACTGGGAACCCTTCGGGAACCCTCTGTGTTCTAATGACGGTTTCTTCTACCCTAAATGCCTTCTAAATAATATTTTAGTATTAGTATTAGTTCTCAAAACCTTTTAAATCAAGGACCCCCCAGAATTATATGTATTTGGCCGCCGACCCAATATCTCAAAATATTAGGCTATGTATCAGGGACCCCCCAGAAGCAATTTTTTTTTCACTTTAAACAATATATAAGATTTGCACACATTTTCTGGATTTTTCAAAAATAGCAGATCTACAAGCTCATAGGGCGGCACTACATCCGTTCTTTAGTTCGGGTCTGTAGAAAAAAACTTGTTTTGACCAAAAACGCAATCATGGGAAAATAATCTGAGATAAATGGATTTTTCTAATTCTGATAACAGTGAGCCAGACCGAGAGTTTTTTTTTTTGGGGGGGGATGACATAATTTCTGGTTGTATCTGTCTCCTAGCAACCTGGCACCGCTCATACGTTGACCAAGAGCGCCCTCTAGCATAACCACAGAAAATACCAACTTGGCGTAGATCACCGGCAATGGCGGCGAAGTGTTGGAAGACATAGACCTTCGTCAATGGCGGTCAATAATGGATAATTTAATATGAATATTAGATGAATAATCTATCCCTACTATAATCCCTCATTATCGGTGAAAATGTTCAGACATGTGCAAAGATTTTTCAAAGTAGTGAAAATAGACGATCTACAAGCTCAGAATACATGGCAATGGGATGCGTTGTGAGCTTTTATATAGGGCATTTTCAGTGTTTATGCAGGACAATGTGGTGACGCGCTGGCAGATACTACATAAATAAAAATGCTCAGAGATAAGAAGACCAACATAAATCCAACCCCCTCTGTGTGTGTGTGTGTGTGTGTGTGTGTGTGTGTGTGTGTGTGTGTGTGTGTGTGTGTGTGTGTGTGTGTGTGTGTGTGTGTGTGTGTGTGTCACACAGCAGAGAAATGACAAGCATCAGATTAGGAGGTCAAGGCAAGGCCTCTTCAAGCTCAGTGTGTGCTCTGTTGGCTTTGTTATTTATACAGATGAGAGGACATGTTTGTCTCTGTGTGTGTATGTGTGTGCGTGCGCGCGCGTGTGTGGGTGGTGTCATTTCATGTTTATATTGTGGTATCTACAGTATATGTATGTCTCTTTGTGTGTGTGCGTGCGTGCGTGCGTGCGTGTGTGTGTTTCTGTATGTGTGTGTGCCAGACCAGTGCGTACAGCCTCAAACACAGTGTAATTGCTGCCTAGGAACCACTTGTCAAATAAACAGAGTGAGCTGCTGCCTCCACGCATGAAACACACAGCCTAAATGAAGACAGTTTCATATACTGATATATACATAGGGTTGCCAACCCTCCCTTGAAATAAGGAATCGTCCCGTATTTGGAAACTAAAAGACTTGCCCTTTATTGCAGTGTTTCTCAAACGTTTTGATTTCAAGGACCCCCCAGGCCCCCATAACGCTGAGAATGTAACAAATGTATTACACTGTCAGAGTTACAGTTCTGTAAGGGTCCATTTGGAATGGAACCCCTGCAGGGTCCCTGGACCACACTTTGAGAACCACTGCCTTATTGAATGGATAAGTGACTCACTTTGATCCTTGTATGTTCGGGGAACCAAGCTTATACATATAATACAGGTTGTTATAACTTAAACCCTATAGACTTAAACTGGACCTGAGTTATCTCTGTGCTGTGATTTTATGACTACACCAAATCGTTTCTTTGGTAAAAATAGCAGACGTGTTGTAAGCTTGTAGATTTGATCTTTTTGGTCTAATTTAATACAAAATCGATATATAATATACACACTGTGAGATCTCCGCAGGCGGGTCCCTTGTTTGATTTTCAGGTTTGCCACCCCAGTCTCAAAACGGGTGTCTCAAAGTAACGAGACGCGTTATGACGTTGTAGATCGGCTAAGAGATTTGACAAATCTTGACAAATCTTCTCTCGCGGGGGTCCCTGGCTCGAAAGCTTTTCAAATGGGTGGGGTCTGTGGCCAAGTACACATCAATTTGGAGGTCGTTGACATGAAAATCTCTGAGAAGCGCTGACGTAACGGACCCAGCTGCTTCTTTGTAGCGCGTGCAGGTTTGCCAGTGGCGTAGCATTCATAATGCTGCGTGATGCTTAATTTATTATGCTCTGCTGCGCCGAAAAACAGGCTATTTTAGCTGCGCGACACCGTCGTATAAGGAAGTTTGAAATCTGGCTTTACTCTGACAGGCATTCTTTACTTAGTCATTTAAATTGGCTTAGTGATCTGTGCGTGTGCGTGTGCGTGTGCGTGTGTGTGTGTGTGTGTGTGTGTGTGCGTGCGTGCGTGTGTGGGGTAGTGGGCTAGCTAGTTAAGAAGTGGGTTTTGTTTCTGTGAGGGCCGTGTCTTCACAGAGCGCCAGGCAAGCAGCTGTGGGAGTTGGCCGCTCACTCTGCTAGCTTTGGCTCCTTCTCAACCCCTCCCCTCCCCTCCCCTCCCCTCCCCTCCCCTCCCCTCCCCTCCCCTCCCCTCCCCTCCCGGCTGTGGAGTGAGCAGGAGGCAGGTCTGTGCCTGTGGGTGGGGGAGGGAGGAAGGGAGGGAGGGAGGAGCAGCAATGTTCTTTTGTGGATGCGGGAACGAGCTCACAGTCGACAGAACAAACCACCCCGCCGAGGGTACATTTTATCATCTGAAAGCATCAATACTACGATGGATCTCACACCAACAATACGAGCATTGTAATTGCAATGGGGCACTCCGGTGGTGCGACGGGTAAAGTAGTTGCACCACCACTGCGGAGTCTATAGGGGTTCGAATCCATCGCAGAGCTTCCGTCTTTGTCGAGCGTCAATCTATATATGAACACAATAGGCCCACAATAGGCCCATGTGGCTCAAATGTTGCGCCAGGTTGCGCCAGGTCATCCAATGATCCGTGGGTCAGCGGTTCGAATTCCCGGCTCATCATGTCCACATGTCGAAGTGTCCTTTGGCAAGACACTGAACCCCACATTGCCTCCAATGAGTCGGTCGGTGTCAGCTTGCCACCATTGGTGTGTGAATGTGGGAAGTGAGGACGCTGGCGTCGACTGTTTGCCACTTCACCTCTCAATGTATGAATGAATTAACCATTGTAAGGCGCTTTGAGTAGGCTACTTAGAAAAGTCAAGCCCTATAAAATGAAATTCATTATAGATACTGTAGACAAGGGGTCTTCAATGTTTTCAGGCCAAGGACCCTTTAGTTGTGAAATAGATGAAGCAGGGACCCCCACAACCAGTTCATAGATTCCATATAGTTTCATCGTTTGACAGCACGATCATCAGTGTATGTTGGATTCATGTCAATTTGTGTTTTCAGATAATATTTAACCACTTGAACCGTCAATACTTAGTAAACTTGACCTTTCACTCTGTACTTGGTCTTCTATTTTTGGCAACATTTCTCAGAATATGGACACAAGGGTCAAGTGGTTAATAGGACCCCCTGTAGTAACTCTGAGGACCCCCTAGGGGTTGAAGACACTTGCTGTAGACAGACAATCATTGACCTATTATTTGCCTCTCTCTCTCTCTCTCTCTCTCTCTCTCTCTCTCTCTCTCTCAGGGGGGTAAGATCCCCATACGGTGGACGGCGCCCGAGGCCATCGCCTACAGGAAGTTCACGTCGTCCAGCGACGCGTGGAGCTACGGCATCGTGCTGTGGGAGGTGATGTCGTACGGAGAGAGGCCCTACTGGGAGATGTCCAACCAGGACGTGAGTATGATACGGCCTCCCGTTGCCACGGGATACCCCAAAGTGGGTGCCGTGGCACCCTAGGGTGCTGTGATGCCAGTCCAGGGGTGCCTCAGAATAATCTGATGACATTTGGAATTCATCGATATCACTACATCAATATCACTTCACTATCCTTAGTAAAACAGACCTGATTTGCACTGTATTTGAGTTCGTTTTCCATCTGCAGCCAACTCTCTTCCTCCAAAAATAGCAGATCCAAAAGCTCACAACGCGTCGTGAGCTTGTAGATCAGCTATTTTTGGTGAACCTTCCTCCCAGAATACGGATGCTGGGGTTCAAGTAAAGGCCCAAGTATAGTAATAAGTTATTTTCAGTGAGTTCTGTTGGAGATTTCTCCAGTATTATATAAGATTCCAAAAATGTACAGTTTAATTCAGGGGTGCCGTGGATGAAAAAAAAAGGTTATTTACAGGTGCCCTGGGTCAAAAAAGTTTGAAAACCACTGCCCTAATAAACATTTCTGCAGAGGGGGGAAATGAGGCAGACGGTAGTTTAGTAAATGTAGTCATTTCCAATATATTATGGGTCTCTAATCTCCTAATCTATGGGCCCCCCTCACAAAAGTACAGGGTCCATCTGAAAACCCATGCGGAATAAGGTCTAATTTCGCCCCTGGTTCCGTTTGTACACTGTCAGAGTTAAGGGGAGATCTTGAAATGTAAAAGTTTGAACTACAATAACCGTGGTGTCTTGGTGTCTTTGTTTGCGTGCGTGCATGTGTGCAGGTGATCAAGGCGGTGGACGAGGGCTACCGCCTGCCCCCGCCCATGGACTGTCCTGCTGCTCTGTACCAGCTGATGCTGGACTGCTGGCAGAAGGAGCGCAACAACAGACCCAAGTTCGAGCAGATCGTCAGCATCCTGGACAAGCTGATCCGCAACCCCGGCAGCCTCAAGATCACCGCCAACACCACTTCCCGGTAGGCCCGCCACGACCATTCATTGATCATTGACGTACAAATGTACAATTCGCAATTAATCATAGCTGCCAATTCCCTCCTGGATTCGGCTGGAGTCTTCCTGTTTGGACCATTTTCTCCCGGATGACGCCTTCATTGTCATGTCTCCTTTATTTATCGATTATGCTGAATTATTATTCGAACAATGATTTCAAATAATTGATCATTCGATTTAGGCCTATTGATATGTATTTGTCCACGGACTCCCGTTCTGAAAATATTTCGCGCCCGGGACCTCTATACAAAATTGGTGTATTTTAAATGTTTCAAACATATTCCAAATATTTCACATGTATTTAAAGATTTGTAGATAATAGCAGATTGTGAGCTCTTTTATCAGTTTAAAGTGGTTCAACTGATTTTGATGCTATTAATAATTATTTTTTTACTGGGGACCCCCTGCTTTTTTGGGCCTTGATTTCGTGGACCTGTCTGCTTGTTTCTCTCCCAAAACCTGGTAGCACCGCGGTGGCCCGCTGTGGTATTATGGAGACATCAGTGCTCATCAGGTTGACTAATGACTTGTTGAGAAAGTGAGAACGAGCCCCTTGGACTCTGCACGTCATTTACCTGATTGGCTTTTAACACAGAGAGAGCGAACACACTCACACTTTGCGTGTGTGCGTACCTGCCTGTGTGCGTGCACACGTGCGCTCACGCGCATGTGTGTGTGACTGTGTGTATCACACAGTGGGAACAGCTGCCCTGGGCTCAGAGCACCTCGTTTGTCTCCTGGCTGTCCTGACTTGCTAATGGAAGCCCCCCAACCATCCCCGCCACCCCCCACCCACACACACACCTCACACCCCCACTTGCCCAGACAAAAGCCAGGGAGTGTACCTGGAGCATCTTGTGGAGGAGTATAGGGAGTATACTGTGAGACCCCCGGTGTGTGTGTGTGTGTGTGTGTGTGTGTGTGTGTGTTTGGGGGGTCCCACGGTGCCTATGGGAGAAGCCTCACTGCCTGGTCCAAGGCCCTGGCTGACAAACTCGCATTACGGGGACAAGAGGAGCCTATAGACGGGGTCAGGGTGTCACTTAACCCATTAGATTAAGACCCCTAGGCCCATTCTACCGCAACGTGGTCGGTAGCTTTCAGCGACCGGGTTGCTAAATCGAACGACCGGGTCGCTAAATCGAGCGACCGGGTCGCTAAATCACCGACCGCGCCGCTAAATCGACCGACCCGGTCGCTAAATCTACCGACCTGCCTGCAGTTTTAGGTCGGTAGATTTAGCGACCCGGTTGGTACATCTAGTGACCCGGTCGGAAGATTTTGCGCCCCAGTCGGTCGATTTAGCGACCCGGTCGCTCGCTTTAGCGGCCCGGTCGGGAGGTTGCGTCTGCAGGTTAGCCTACTGAGGTAAGGTTACTGAGGTTAGGTTTAGGGTTAGGGTTAGGGTTAGGGTTAGTAGCCCGGTGGTCGGTGGATAAGCGACCACCGGTCGGTGGATTTACCTACCCGGTCGGTGGATTTAGCGTCCCGGTCGGTGGATTTAGCGTCCCGGTCGGTGGTTTTAGCGTCCCGGTAGGTCGATTTAGCGACCCGGTCGGTGGTTTTAGCATGGTTTTAGCGTCCCAGTCGGTCGATTTAGCGACCCGGTCGCTGAAAACTACCGACCACGTTGCGACCCGGTTAGGTCGCTACATGATCTCGCCCTCTCTCTTTAATAGTAATATTAAGTAACGAGTAACTAACATTTTCAAATAATTATAGTGTAGTAAAAGTGATATATTTGCAGTGTAAATCTAGTGGTGAAATTGAAATACTCAAGTAATGTAAGAGTAACTCAAAATAGCGCTTAAGTACAGTACTTCAGTAAATGCATGCACTGTACTGTAGTTACTTTCCACCACTGGTGGTCAAAGACTAATTAGGGCCAATAGGAGCGTAGATGGGGTGAGGGGGTCACTTCATGTTAGCTGGGAGCGATGCTAAGGGCTTGACTTGAATACATTTGTAACTGTCTGTGTTGGTGCTTTCTCTGACTGGACGGTCGACAACCCCGAAAAGTGGGACGTGACTCATTCTGACACGACACACTTATGATTGATAGAAGCATGAGTAGCAGTAGAGGCTTAGAGCAGTGGTTCTCAACCTGTGGGTCGGGATCCCCAGGGGGGTCCCCAAATTATTTTGGGGGGTCCTCAGATGTTTAGCTAAATGTTAACATTGTTTTCTCACTCAACAGTAAACAAAGTAAGTGTATAGAGGGTATGCACATTTCTAAAGTGACAATTTAAGGACTTTTTTAATACCTATAAAATGACAAATTAAACATTGGCCAAATTGTCAAATATTAGAGGCAGAAATTGTGAAAATAGCCGATCACAATTTCACAATAGAACCGTGTTATACAAAATTTTATGCATCAACTCTTAGTGCTCGTCAGGGTGGGGGGTCCCCAAAATATGTTTATTTTGGGGGTCGCGACCTGAAAAGGTTGTTCCGCCCCGCGCCGCACGACGAGCGCTCCGGTTCTCGATCTAACTGATTCTCGATCTAGCGGTGACATATACACTAAGGATGAACCCCAACTTCACTGACAGCTTGTTCTGTCCATCTTAACATCCATACAATACTGAACGTATTGAAGAAAGTGATTGTGCTTCTGGCACAAAACAGTTACACTTTTTGGAGAGGAGCTCTTCTCTTTTGTTCCTCCTGGCTTTGTCTGACAACCCCGGCAATCGAACCAGGGCAAAGGATCAACTGTTACTTTGCGTTAATTTACGGAAAATAAATAGAAAAAATTGAATGCACTAAAAGTTTAAATATGGAAATTACAATCGATTACTCATGTTGAGATTGTGCAGTCGGCACGCGAAAGACAGATGGAGGGTGGATGAACGGACAGGGAATACAGCACAGCACCGGGCCCACAGTAAACCCAGCAAGACACCCAGCATTCCTCTCTCTCTCTCTCTCTCTCTCTCTCTTTCTCTCTCTCTCTCTCTCTCTCCATCCCCACATGTGTCTGCTTAAACCCCCCCCCCCCACACACACACTCACTCCTCTTCCCGTATCTTCTCCCGGTCTCCCTCGCTCCCCCTGAGAGCTGTGATGCTGCCGCCCAGCCCCTGTTTATTCCCACGTCAAAGAAACCAGAGATTGCAGAGAGAGAGAGAGACGTGTAAAGGGGAAGGAATCGACACTCACAACCACCACCCATCCTTTTTCTTGACCCCTTTGTCTCTTTTTTTTTTATTCCTTTTGGTGGGAGGAAAAGATGTTTATAATCTCTCTCTCTTGTTTTGCCTTTTATCCTTCTGATTGTATGTTGTCTACTTTTCTTTGTGTCTGGCAAGCATGACGCATGAGTACACAAGAGGCTTTGAAATCCCCCACAACTCCCAACTCTCACTCTCTCTCTCTCAGAGGCGTCAATTGGGTATGGCAAGGTATGGCAGCTGCCATACCTTGGCTACAGGGGAAAAAAATCAAATGTACCTCTTAAAATGCATTCATCATGCCTGTTCGCGCGCGTGGAAGACACCAGTCATGTTGCCATACCTTAGGTTTTGCTGAACTGATGCCACTGCTCTCTCTCTCTTTATCTCTCATTGCCGCAAGGAGCCACTCAGACAGTGTCGAAAATAAGAAAACAACAAAGGACACAATGGAAATGATAGGAGATGAAGGGGAGAGGGAGAGACAAGGTCATCCGCAGTTTATATCGCTCAGCCAGGAGGAGGGGGAGAGGAGAGAAGAGGGGAGTTGAGGAGAGGGGAGAGGAGGAGAGGAGGAGAGGGGAGAGGAGGAGAGGGGAGAGGAGAGGAGAGGAGTGGAGTGCAATTTACAATTTAGGCATTTAGCAGACGCTCTTAATCCAGAGCGATTTACAATAAGCAGATAATACATCAATACAATAAGCAAGGTAATACATCAATACATCAACATCAGTACATCAAATGCATAGAAATATCAATAAAAAAAGCACTTAATCAGTAATTGTTTTTATAAAAAAAGAAAGAAAAAAAAGCTATCTAGCTTTCATGTATGGTCAATTGAGATAGGCGAGTAAGTGCTATGGGCGAGGGTTAGGGTTAGGGTTAGGGTTAGGGTTAGTAGCCCGGTGGTCGGTGGATAAGCGACCATTCCTCAGTTTGGGGGCCAGGAGGGCGAATTGTCTAGGACGAGTGGATTTTTGTCCTGGGGTTTTTAGCGAGGGTTCTGTCAGCTTCCCTTTGTTGGCAGATCTGAGTGAACGGGAGTAGAGTAGAGAGGAGGGGAGAGGAGAGGAATGGAGTACAGGGGAGAGGAGAAGACAGCAGAGGAGAGGAGCGAACACAGGAGTCAGTGGCGCCAGTAGAACTTTCCAGATCAATAGGCTTTCATCATAGATGAGCAGTGTGTTCCCGGGCTGACATCTTGTCCCAGAGTCTCACCTGCAACCAAAATAACCTATTCTCTCGTCTTTCATCTCAATCTTTGTTTCCTTTTCCACAATCCCTGCTTCGCACACTATATCACACCTATATCCTTCCTCTCTACTCTCTCTCACCCCACCCCCCTCTCTCCACACAAACGCCGGTCTCTCCACTGCGTCCTGGGGAACCCATGAGCATGCCTTGGAGTTTTTTTTTAACAGGACTTTTTGTTTCAATCAAAGATTCAATCAATGGAGCAGCACACATATGGACACGCGCCTACACACACACACACACACACACACACACACACACACACACACACACACACACACACACACACACACACACACACACACACACGCACGCACGCACACACGCACACTCGCACACCCTCTCATCTGTTCTCTATTTATATGATCTCTCCATTTCTTCCCCTGTCTCTGTATTCGATATTCCATCTTTTTTTCTTTGCTTATACTGTATCTCTAGATTGCGTGTTCGCTTGTCATTCCGGTCAGATGTAGCTTGTTAGCGCTCTGATACTGTAGCATCCTGTCCAAGGACCAGTGTTCATCTTACATGCACCGAGGGCTGCAAGGACGTCTCTGTTTGACACTGTTGTAAACTCACTTCCATTATTTCACACACACATGATCATTTTGTTGTAGAAGATAGTGGATTTATCCCCATCATGACTCTTATGTAGAACAGTGGTTCTCACAGTGGATTCCAGGGACTCTCAGGGTTCCTGGTGGGTCTACTCTGATAGCAATCAAATGGAACCAATATTGGACCTGTTAGAGTCCATTAAGGGGAGACCTTGAAATTTAAAAGTTTGAGAACCGTTGTTGCAGAATATCATTGACTATTGTAATATGCAAAATATCAGGACATGACATAAAGGGAGAGGTGAACGACATATAACATGCAATTCTACCGCAATTTGACACCAACTCTCTCCACTGACAACAGATCTTGCACAGACATGACAGCCAAGTTGAGCCAACCTTTTCACACTTCCCCGATCTTTCCCTGTAAAGTAATTTCCCCTCTCCATTGTTGTGCCTGATTTGTCTCCATTGAATTGCCACCCAGGTCTGACATGATACCATTTTGCACCTGGCAAATGTTACGATACATTTTAAAGAAATGAAAATTAAGGCTTGGACTTCCCACTGACTTTCCACTGAAGTGCCAATGGTCAGATGTCGCTTCACATCTGCTATTGAGGCTGAATTTTCACCTATTATGACTTGGCCAGAACAGAGATGCTAGCAGTGGTGGAAAAAGTACTCAAATGTTTTAATATTTATATAACTGCAATCTGTTACAAGTAGAAGTCTGGAATTCAAAATGTACTTGAGTAAAAGACCTCAAAATCTACTTAAAGTGCCAAAAGTAAACATACAAAATGTTTGAAAATAGCAGATCTATGCGACACGTTGTGAGCTTGTAAACCGTCTATTTTTAAATAGCCTAGGTATAAAATAGGGCTAAAGTGGTTAACGTATGTTTTAAATATTATAATAATGTATATCTGCAAAGTAACTAGTGACTAAGTTTTAAAATAAATGTGGAGTAAAAGTACCATATTTGGATCCAGGATGTAGTGGAGTAGAAGTAAAAGTATTGGAATTTGGAAATTCTCAAGTAAAGTACAAATACCTCAAAATTGTACTTAAGTACAGTATAGTACTTAAAGATGGGGTGCCATGATTCTTTTCCCTCCTAAAACATGATGATCGTTATCATGGTATTATGATTACACTAGGAGGAAGACTTTTTTTCCTAAAAAAAAAAGTGGTTTTGGTTACCGAAAGTGTTAGAATTATGTTTTTATGTGACCACACCCACCAGTTCATTATATGCCTGGTTGTCAGGTGGGTGGTGACCCAGCTGAAGTTAGCCACACCCACAGTGTTGGGTTTATGGTAAAATGGGAGGGGATGATTATATGATGTCATTAAATCTCTGTTTTTCGGCTGGGCCTTTTGACTCAGAGGCTTTCAGCTCTCAGGAATCAACAGCAAATACATAGGGAAGATTTGCATATTATAACCAGACCTGGAGGTCTATTAGAGTAATGTTAACTCCATAGACACAATCATACAAAACAGAAATAGTACAAAACTATGGCACCACCTCAGATACTTTACACCATTGGACGCTATAGGCTTCATGTGGTTATGAACCCAGAACCAATGGAAACGCGATACAATCGGGCCCATTCCTCATTGCCACAGAAAGATGAAAGAAAAGGAAAGTGCTTGAAGGTGCTGTGGATCGATTAGCATGCAGATACTACTTTATCTCTATGTTTGCTCCCCACCCAGATACAGTAGGTTTTTTCTTCATACTGATACAGTTTCAACATTGATGAAACTGAGCCATTTCATGACCATTGTATGACCTTTGTGGTGCAATGAGATGTTTACAAGGATTTTGGCTAGTATCTTCAGTGCTCATTTCCCGTTTGCAGAGGGGAAAGTAACTAAAGTAGGTCCTATGTACAGTACTTAGAAGGACAATTGTGACACATTTCCAATTTTCAATACTTTTACTTCTATTCCACTACATCCCAGAGGCAAACACTGTATTTTTACTGCACTACAATTATTTGAAAACTTTTGTAACTAGTTACTTTGTAGATTTTGATTATTCCTACAAAACATACAGTACAT
>NC_137829.1:14297316-14352316 GCF_963921795.1 Nannobrachium achirus
GTTGCATATATTTACAGCCATGTGCACCTACATTGGACTCTATGGAAATGCACTCTTCGGGATATACCGGTATATTTTTTGTGTTTTTCATAAAACACATGTCTATTGTCTTACTCTCAATGTTTGGTTTCAAACTCTGTCTTTGTGTCTTAAAGGAGTACTTCACCCCAGAATGACTTTTTCTATTGATTTCTCATGCCATGGAGAGTTCAATAATAGCTTTTTGTATTTGTCGCATTCCCAAGGCAAAAAAAAAAATGATTTTAGAAAATTGACATCCGGAATCAGTGGGGGTAATTTTTTTTGTCTTGTCAATGCAACAAAAAACTAAAAATATTATTGAACTCAAGTCTCCATGGCATGATGAGTAATCAATCGAAAAAAGTCATTTTGGGGGTGAACTACTCCTTTAAGGTTTCTCTCTCTCTCTCTCTAACTCTCGTAATTTGTCAGAATCTTCAACTGCCTAAAGGAGTACAGTTCATCCAAATGACTCCTCTCCTCCCCTCCCCTCCCCTCCCCTCCCCTCCCCTCCCCTCCCCTCCCCTCCCCTCCCCTCCCCTCCCCTCCCAGGCCGGCCAACCAGCTGCTGGACCGCAGCAGTGCGGAGGTGACCTCGCTGGGGACGGTGGGCGACTGGATGGACGGCATGAGGACGCTGCCCTGCAAGGAGGCCTTCTCCGGGGTCAGCTACAGCTCCTGTGACACCCTGGCCAAGACCTCCATAGAGTAAGAA
Organism: Nannobrachium achirus; assembly: GCF_963921795.1. Lineage (NCBI taxonomy): Eukaryota > Metazoa > Chordata > Actinopteri > Myctophiformes > Myctophidae > Nannobrachium > Nannobrachium achirus. The sequence continues at coordinate 14,298,053 of NC_137829.1, forward strand.
GAATCCTTGATCATACAGACTAAAATCATTGGTTATGCAGGCAAAAATCTTTGATTTTGCAATGAAATATGCAGTTTTTTTGGTGATTCTAATATGCTTTAAAATTGCGGAAAGTTGTGGAATATGCAAAAAGTTTGCGAGATATGCAAAAAGTTGTGAATTATGCGAAATGTGCGAGTGTGTGTGTTTTAATAAATATATATTTGACAATACTTGTTGAAAATGAAAGATTCAAGCATGCCATCATCACAATAACATAATAATGTTCTGATACAGAAACTCCGGGGACATCCTTCTCAACAATCTTTTGAACGTCAGTTTTGTGTTCTCTTTCTGTTGTCAGGGTCGATCTGTTGTGTGTTTATATCTGTTCTATTGCTGTATGTATTATCTTTTGAAAGTTGACAATATGTATCTATGTGTGCCTGTTAAGCAAATTTTGAAATTGTATATTTAAAGAGAGTGAGAGAGAGAGAGACTGTTTTGGGAAAAATCTCTGTTCTACAAGCTGGCAAGGCATGATAGCCTTGTGAGTTTAGATTACCTTGAGGGAGACACCGGCACGCAACCAAGCATAACGTCGCTGTCGGGTGTCAACCTCGTATTTCCTAGTTTCAAAGCGACGTTATGAATCTAGAAGATGAGACTGAAGATCAGAGGCGGTGACAGCAGTATAGTACCCAGAGACTCCAGCACACACGCGCGCGCACACACACACACACACATGCACACACACGCACACGCCGCTGCACCATGGGAACAGGGCTGGCATCCTACAGTTTTGCTTTGATGTCTGGGTTGTTTTGACTTTGACGTTATTGTCTTATATATTCCCCCTTGTGGGATTTCCATAGATTTACCTCAACTCTTGTCAGTTTCCATTGTAACTCCAGTTTCAGTTCAACCGAGTTCAGCTCACGGTTCAGTTAAAGTTAAATGCAGTTCAGTTTAGGTCGGTGAAAAATGATCTGGGTTGAGATCAAAGATGCTTCATTGGCACGATGGTCAAAATTATTAATGGCAAATTAATGATCTCTACATGGTGTACGAAAAGGTCCATCTCCATCTCCGTCTCTCTCTCTCTCCCTCCCTCTCCCCCCTCACTCTGACAGAGAGAGATCGACAGACATGCATTTTTTCTCTCTCTCTCTCCTACCATTTAATCAATGCCTGCGTTCAATCAATGGGAAACATCTCTCCCCATTCCCTCCACCACTTCATAACGGATAAGGCCTATAGTAGAAGCATCATCACACGCACGCACGCACGCATGCACGCACACACACACACACACACACACACACACACACGCACACACACACAGTATATCGACAGACCCAACGGCCCCGCTGCCGCGCTAACGGGATCATTTCATACGCGCTCTATGATAGCTCTTATGTGAATGCTAAATTGGATCAGGGGCAGTATTTAATACAGAGGAGGCTGGCTGACGTGCCAAGTGTAAGCTGCAGCAGCAGCCACGAGGCGCTATAGCTATTGGCTGCCAGAGCCAGCTCTATATGGATTAGAGTATCGATCCATCCTGACTTGATCCGGTCTTTGATATTCAGCACAACAAGGCCCTTCGCCCGTGCTCTGACCTCTGAGCTACAGGCGGAACTAATCGACGTCTCAGCTGTGCGGTGTACGTGGCGTTGGTTCGCTCTCCGCAGTTATTTGTCGGGATGAAAGGGATTGGTACTCCCCAAGTTAAAATTGTTATTTGTATTGAGGGATACTGGACATACTTTTCAGAGATTCCATGCTCCAAACTGTAGGATGGAAAAGTTTGGAAACTGTGGGTTGCAATTACAGTTTGCCTCACGAGACTATGTCTAAATTAATTTACAGGAAAAAATAAATAAATAAAACATAAATAGTTGAAATATGGAGATACAAGGTTTCTGCCCCTACAGTAGTGATATGTTTTACACTTTTTAGAAAATATTGAAGTTAAATTTCATAATCCACAAGGGGAAAATTATGGAAAGGCCCAGATTAGACCTTGAACCGGATTTTTCCTTCTATCAATGATGGGAAGTGTGACACACCACCACCACTGATTCAACCTCTTTTTACATGCGGTCACCACCCAGACAAAACTGTCTGCCTTTGATCTGAACATTGTTGCCTTTTCCCATGATGTTTATGCGTCATAACTGTTATGTTCACGTTAATTCTCATTTCATTTTATTCACATCTCCTAACATTCGATTGTTTTTGTCACGGCGAGTTGCGTTGCGGCGCTTGTTCTGCTGTTGTTATTCCGTACGTTAATGAAAGCCAGGCCAGATAGGCTCGAATCAAAGAAGAACTCTCTATAAAAGGAGCTGACAGCCAAACCAAAGCAGAACACTCCATACAAAGTCCTGACAGCTGAGGAAAGGCCCAGTGGAACCCTACAAACCTCCCAGAAGCAGAGAGACAGCTCTCTCTAACCCAGTGGTTCTGAACCTGTGGGTCGGGACCCCCAGGGGCCTCCCCAAATTATTTTGGGGGATCCCCAGATGATTAAAGTTATACCATGTAACTTTTTTTATAAAACAAATCTTAAAATTGTCCTAACTGTTAAATCGCTAAAGTTTTAGAACCCCCACTCTGTTATTTTCAGCTTCTGAAGCCTTCTCTTTATATGTTTTCTATGAGTTGTGAGGGGGGGAGAATTTCCCGGCAAAATGATGTCATCTCCCACATGATACACTACCGGCCAATCACAGCGCCGATCATACACCACCGGCCAATCACAGTGAGTCTTGCTGTCTCTAAAGGAAGTAGCTTCCCTCAGCAACTGTGTTTACATTGGTGAAGGAATCTTGCTTGCTACTCCCTCAATTCTGGTCTAAAAATGATGGGAGACGGCTCTACGGAATGGTAGAGCCGTCTCCGCGGACCGGCGTTCCGGTGGTCCGCGGCGACTCCGGCCGAAAAAAGCAATACCGCTACTGACCACTAGTTGAGCAGCTTCCACAGTACAGCTTTAACTAAATGTGCAACATTGTTTTCTCACTCAACAGTAAACAAACCAACATAAAGTTAAAGTGTATCGAAGGTATCTGCACATTTCTAAAGTGAAAATTTAAGGACTTTTTAATACCTCTAAAATGACAAATTGTCAAATATTCAAGGCAGAAATGATGAAAATAGCCAATCTACATTGTGAGCATGTACATCTGCTATTTTCTCAATAGAACCAACCGTGTTGTACAAAATGTAATGCCTCAATTCTTATTATTTTTGGGGTTGCGGCCTGAAAAGAATCAGTCAGTGACATGAATTGGGAAGACTTTGTTCAAATACAAACCATGCAGTAACAAAGCAAGCTTTAAGGGTGCTAGCTTTTCTTTGTCTTTGTTAAATAGTTCTATTATATTCTCATTGCAATTATTGCTATAGAATGTCTGTTCGGTAACATAACAATCTCCCTGTTGCTCGAGCTCTTTGGTAAACAGAAAAGGCATTTTCATCCAACCAGGAGAGGTAACTCATACAGAATACACCATAAATAAGTTAAAGGAGCTATAGTCAACTTTTTCATTGTAGGGCTGACACTTTGTTTACATCCTAGTCTATAGACTAGAATGTAAACAAAGTGTCGGTCTGACAATGGCCAAAATGATTATTTTATCATTATTCTATGCTTTTTGTGGTCATTTTTGAATAGAAACACATATATGAAGCTTATTTTTTTATAAAATATTTTCGAAACATTATTTTTATTTTAGCATCCGTTTTTCAAGAAAAAGTTGACTATAGCTCCTTTAAATTGGAAGTGTTGAAACAAAACAAAAAAGAATTAGCAGACACAATTGGATTGAAGCTGAACACACCTTTGGTATAACTTGGTATCCCACCTGAAAATGTATTTTGTGTTTACTAAAGAGCTGGAGAGACATGGAGTCCCCTGATACTGAAGAAACACTCTATATAGCATTGGTCTGTATACTGTATAGCTTTAACATAAAACAAACTACATCTAACACATTAACACATTTAAGCAGGCTTGTTGGCTGAGAACAACACCGTATTGGAAACCATTAAGGCAGCAGTATGGAACATGCATCTATAACAAAGCACAATCAATACGCGCTCTCTTGGCACTCAGGCACTATAGTCCTGACTCCTGCATGGGTTCATAGATCCAAGGAAATACCCGTTGATTTATCTTGACACTTGCCTTTAGTTCCGGCCAATGAGTTTAAGATTTGGCGTAAAACGTTCATGTTATTGTGCAAATAGAGGCGACCCAATAGCTGAGTGGTTCACACAGGCTCAAATGTCCCCGATTCGATTCCTGACCGGCCTGCAGATTCCAGTTAGTGTCTTCTGGAGAAGCTTTCAAAAGGGTCAACAAGTTGGAGAAAAAACAAACAAATATAAAAATACTATGTTTATCAGTAACTCTAATAAATCATTGTGACTGCATCTGCACCCAGAATCACAGTTATTGTATAACAGGTGTAAGGTAAACTGGAAACTCGTATGCAATACTGTTATCAGTTGATTAATACAATCAATCAGTCATCGGGTATTGGCCAAAATTTCAATATCGTCCTAATTTTTTGTCAACGCCTATTATGACATGGCCAATAGGACCACAATGGAAACAAATCCCCAGGACTTTAAAAAATATATATATATTGTATCGTTTTCGTCGTCCTAGCTTAGCTTTTGTTCAGTTTTCTTCTGTGAAGGAAGGTTGTCGGCTTTCTGTGGCTTTTTTGGGGGTCATCATTTCAGTCGAGGAAATTAACCCACTGCTTGGCGGGTGCTGTGTCTCAGTAGAGTGGTGATGACGGAGGTCCACGTCACGCCAGCGTCCTGCCCGGAGTGGGAGCCGTCCATGGGAATCAGCACCCTCTAGCGCCCCCTGTCTCCCCCTGTCTGGATGGTGGGTGGAGGTTCCACCCGTTACCGCCCTCTCCCCTCCGGTCCCCACCGGAGGGCGCCACAAAGCTTCCTTCTTCAGAAACGCAGACACGCGCTCTGGCCCTTCCCTGGAGGAGGGGGGATGGTTCACGAAATTTGAAGTGCCCACTTTGTCGTAGATCTTGAACAAGAATGACATTCAAAGGCTGGGTAGCTTAACCTGTTATATTGTCATTTATCAAGTAGCTACAGTAGTTTAATTCTGTAAAGTAACTAGTAACTAGGAAATAATTGTAGTGGAGTAAAAAAGTACAATATTTGCCTCTGAGATGTAGTGGAGTAGAAGTATATACTGTATATTAAAAAGAGGAAAAATTACCTGAAAATGATATCTTAGTACAATATCTGAGTACTTGTACTTGGTTACTTTCCACCTATTAACTTTAGACTCTGTTGTTGCACGATTTCAAGTTACCGAACAAACATAGTTTTTTGAGTGAACTATCCCTCCCAGCCGCCAGCGTTGGGTCATTGCCCTGTCGGCGTTTCGGAGCCGGTTTGGTCTCACTTTTCAGATGTGTGCTGCTGCTGCCTTGGCCGTCCTTGGCGAACTAAACCCACGGCTTTGCATCTAAACACTTTGAGGTTCTTAGGTTCGGTGGAATAACATCAACTTGGATCGCTTGTATAATTCCTCGCCTTGCCGGCTGAAGAAAAAAACGTTTAACACAGAGTTCACTGCTTCTACTAACGCCACAGAAACTCTCCATGAACCTACGCAGATCAACTTCAGATCTGCATTTGTGTGTGTGTGTGTGTGTGTGTGTGTGTGTGTGTGTGTGTGTGTGTGTGTGCGTGTGCGTGTGTGTGCGTGCGCGTGTGTGTGTGCGCGCGCGAGCGCACGTGTATATGTCTAGACAGTATGTTTCGCTACTATGTGTTTTAACTTATTCCTGAATGAACAGACAACTCTAACAATGTATTGGAGATGTATGTTAAAGGAGCGCTTCACCCATTTTCAACTGTATCTTCATATAAACTAATGTTCACTTCTGTCTACTCACTCATTACCTGTGACATCACAGATTAGCTTATAGAAACTACAGCCGTGCTCTTCCTGGATGGAATGTGGCATGCCGAAATAGAAGCCATTGCATTAAAAGTTCATGCATAAAAAAGTTTTAAATTACCATTTCCTATGAAAGATTTCACTTGGCAGGCAGGTTTCTGAACTGTCCATAGGCATACCAATGAGACACAGTGAGTAGAACAAAACGGTGCCATTGTATATTGATTATTAGCAATCATACGATGATGCGGTTGAAAATGGGTGGAGTGGTCCTTTAAAACATGCTGATCACGTAATACACCTAAAAATAAATTGGCCGTGCATGAAGTGTGACGACCATGACCGTTGCTTTAAATATAATAGTGCAGATGTTTTATTAATAACTAATCATTCTATTTTAATGTGTCTTATCTAGAGCGGGACGGTCACCTCCAACACATGTACCAGCGCTGCTCCGCTCATCACAACTCCTCTCTACTCCTCTCTACTCCCCACTATGTTATGCTTTGTTCAGACTAGCATTCCAAATTATACTGTATATTCAAATGTTCAAATTGGAATCTGGAATTGTTTTGTATCTAGACGAGAACAGACAAACAAAGACATGGAAAATGGTTTAAACTGTGCAGTACGATGCCAGACATAACATAGCTATGGACGGGTTTCTTGTTTACAAACATTGAGACTAAATGCACAGCTGACTGTATCATGTAATCAATTCCGTCCAATCCCCAAACCTGTTGTTTTGGGGAGCGCTGGTTTCATTGGCTAATTTTGGTACGGACCCTGCGCACGCATCTAGTTTTATCAGTGTAACGTGGACCAGAAACCCGTCCATTAAAGGAGCAGTTCACCCCCAAAATGAAACATTTTCTATTGATTACTCACCCCATGGAGACTTGATTTCAATAATATTTTTTTGTTTTTATCTTCCAATAAAAGCCAATACTTTGAGGAGACTCTTTGTAGGCCTATTGATTCCGGATGGAGACCCAAATGCATTTGGGTGTCCATCCAGAATCAATGGGGGCAAATTTATTATAATCAAATTATTGGCTTAGGAATGAGACAAAAACTAAAACATATTATTGAACTCAAGTCTCCATGAAAAAAACAAAACATTTTGGGGGTGAACTACTCCTTTAAATAGTTGATACCTTCCTATCAATTAACACAATTGGTAGTCAGTTTCGGTCATTTCAAACTTGGTACCATCTTATAATGAGGGTTAGTGTTTGAAAAGGGTGTGGTAAAATCCAATAGACAGTCTGTCCTAAAGAACACCATTGAGAGACAAATCTGATTTGACTGCAAGTGTGAACATACTGTATGTAGCCCATGTCATCTGCATCACCAGGCAGATGAGGCCGCTCCATGTCACGGTGCCTGTACGTCACGTCCCGTTGTGTTTTTACTGACGGGGTCTTGACATCATCTGTCAGTGTGGACACCCATGCAGCCAACAAGCCCTGCTTCCCTGGCTGTCAGGACTACAGCAGGCCACTACTACTCTGCAAGGGCAGTGCAGTGGCCTTCTGGGAAATGCGGTCCTCAATGATTGACAGCCAGGAGGTGGGAAGGGTAGAGCGGGGGGAAGGCGGAACAGCGCTTGGAACTGTGTCATTGATGTCACACGGCTGCTGTTTGTCTTCTACCCGGTAACACGCTTTCTCTCTCTCTCTCTCTCTCTCTCTCTCTCTCTCTCTCTCTCTCTCTCCAGGGATCTAAAGAAGGTTGGAGTGACAATCGTTGTCCCTCAGAAGAACATTGTGAGCAGCCTCAAAGCCCTTGATTCCCACGCCAAGAACAGCCCGGTCCCTGTTTAAAAAAAAAGACAAAAAAAGAAACCTATAACGTAACAAAACAAAAGACAGAAAGTAAAAGAAGAAGAAAAAACAAAAAACATCCAAGACGTGTCTGTCTTTCTGTCCGTCCATCCGTCGGTCTGACAGACTTTGGCCCACGGTTCTCCCTTGTCACGTGCAGCGACTCTCTATGGAAAACCATGGTGGCGACGATGAGGATGACGTCATGTTCGGGTCGAGAAAGAGGGGAGCGGGCGAGCGAGCGGACACTCCGGACCTCCGTCCCTTCATATCCAAGCTGAGATGCCTTACAGACTCACAGGAGAGAGAGAGAGAGAGAGAGAGAGAGGGGGACGGTTGCGATTGCCCTGGACAAGGGGTAGGTATGACTGGGATTTGAACGATCTCAGTGCCAGAGCTCACGTGATTGGCTGAGCTAGCTGCCCTTCAGGGTTGACAAGGGGGGAGGGTCTTCCGCCGAGACAGGTGGCCTGACTGGCCGAGACCACCTGGCGTAGACGACCGGACACGTCTTCTTAGACTTGTGAAACTACCTACACCGCGTCCTGTTTCCACTCACACATATACACCCACGCACATGCACACGCACACGTACACGCACACACACACACACACACACACACACACACACACACACACACACACACATGCACACATGCACACACGCGCACACACGACGTCAACGATCAAAGCCATTTATCTCTATAGCTCTAACCTTGTAGCGTATGCATCCGGTAGCCCTCTCTATCACGTAAAGCAATAATAATTGTCATAATCATGTATATGTTTGCATCAAATGGAAGACATGCAGCGTGTCTCATCTCATACAGTATTATATTACATTGATCGGTGTGCTTTGAAGGTGCGGTGGGGTCACGTCACATGTTGCCCCCATTCTTTTTTTCCCTAGTTTATTTTATTGTATTTTGCAGTGAAACGTGTGCTTGCGAACACATTCTACAGCAGTGGTTCTCAACCCGTGGGCCGGGGGCCGTGACCATATTGCCAGTGGGCCCCCAAATAACTGACACAAACCTTAATACCGGTATGTCAAAGATAATCACATCATTATTATCTGCTTTAGAGATTTTCCAGCGGGCCCTGATCCAGAAAAAAAGGTTGAGAACCATCCCTGTTCTACACTTACAGTTCAGTTCCCACACCACAGTACAGTTTTTAATTGAAAACTCAGGATGTATAGCGATCAGTTAATTCTAGCACGGCTGAAGGTGAGAGAGGGAAAGATAGCCAGGGATTAAGACTATGTTTACACATAAACGATCCATCTGGAAAACGACAAAGTGACGTTTTTGTCGCGTGATAAAAAAACAGTTAGTGTAGACGTAGAACTTGATTGAAAACGCGATCAATAAATCAATCAATAAAACACACACCAGGGATCAGATACATTTGTCCGGACGGACAAAGAGGTGGAGTTGTTATGAAGTTTGTGGGTTCACAACAGTTCCCCACGATATCAGGGTGAACTGATGTTTGAACCCACGGGATCAGTCTGACCAATGCCGGGCTAGACTTGAGCTACGTTGTCATACGTTTTGCGCTTTCCTTCTGATTTTCCTTCTAAAACGCTGTCGTCGTCTCAACGGAAGGCCAATCTGGTCTTTTTGGGCCGTTTTCTCTACGCACCGTTGTCTCGTAAACGGGGGTGTTAAGGGCCCAGTCACGCGTGTGCAGCATGCGTTGTAGCCAATGCGAGACACATCTGTTATTTCCCATGTTGTCTGGCCGCCAGACACAAAAGAAAAGCGACACTCCTGCCGGCACCGCCCACAACCCACTAGTAGCTCATTGGAGTGGTCGGCTCTCTGAACAGAAAACTGCAAGTTAACACATTCCCCGCCATTGAGGAGTATGTTCGGATATTCAAAAGATTGCGGTTCCCTGCCATTGAGGAGTATGTTCAGAAATTGGTCTTATCGTTGTTTTTTATATCATATCACAATCTACTGTACACGGAGATATGCAAGAACTTTCCCATGATGCTTTGGGAGTATGGACGGCTCCATTGCTTTCCATTGTAAGTTACGTGGACGTGAGAATGTGTGTGAACTAACACAACATGGTCAAATCTATTAAAATCGCTGGCGGTAAACCGCTGTCTGAATTAAAAAAAGATAACTCTGGCAGTAATGTGTTAAGTGGGGTCGACGCACAGTGCTTATGTTCTATTGGTCGGCGAGTGGTACCCCAGCGTTGAACCCTCGTGACTCCCTCATGTCGGCGCTGTTAAACGCACCGCAGTGGGAAGCTCCAGGCTTTTTTGCTCCCACACGTATAATGGAAGGACATGCGTGACTGTGGCTCTAGAGTGCAGGTCACGAGAGAACATGGAAGGAAGTGAAAAGGAGAGATAGCCGGAGACAGAGAGATAGGAAGGATGAAAGGAAGTGATGGACAGTTGTTGAACCGGTGACCTCAGATGGTGTAATCCTGTCTTCTTTGAGTTAGCTGAACTCTGCCACACTACAAGTAGCATTTTATCCCTTCAAGGAACACAAAAGCAAGACTGGGATTGGACGATCTCAGATCTAAAGATGGTAATAAAACTTTACACTTCGTTGTTTTACAGATGTGCCATTTCCAAACTTCACACGTCCTGCCATTGATTTTCAGGGGATTTGCCTCTGACTTCAAACTTTAAATCTACCTATGAAGGTGGATTCTGCTTTTCAATGGGAGTGGAGTGGTTTATTGCCATTTGTGAGTTTCTGCACAAAAACGCTCCATTCTCCATAACATTTAGAAAGGTAAAACAGGGAGAGAAACCTGTGGAAAAAATGCATTTGCAGGAACTTTTCAGGAAAAGAGCAGTAAATACTGAAGGGTTGAAACATCTGTACCTTTGTAAACCTTTTCCTAAAGACGTTTCAAGTCTACTTTCGCACAGCATGATGAGTTATTATTATGATTATGCTCCCATTAATTAAAACATAACAATGATAAAGAAGCGTATGCTTCTACAGGCTCAACCAAGTGAGACCCACCCTCGCTCCCCTTCCACCCAATAGGTTTAGATTACTCACAACCATGAATCCAAGATGGTGGATTTCAATTAGCTCAACTACAGGCTTCGTAACAGGTCTGGAGAAACCAATGGGTGACGCCACTATAGCTGACGAAGCTTTCTTGGTATCTCAGAGGCTTTTTGCCATACTTGTTCGGTTGCTATGCTCCCTTCGTCCAGATCTTCTTTACAGTCTATGGCTAGAACGAGCGGCGAGAATGGCCACTGACAAACCTAAGCCCACTGCTTTGAAACGATCCCAACATGAAGGAATGCCTGGAAGTCTTTGCATTGCTTCTGCGATGCTATTATTTTATTTTGTTTTTCAGAATAGTTTCAACCGGTTTCAGCCCATGAATTGAATTTAGATGTTATGCGAGATCTCTGATTAATAGTTCAGACACGCAATTCCACAACAGCCCCCACTTTGAACATAGAACGCCTTTGTCCTATGAAGTGGGCTATACTTAAGATCCGTCTGACGTCACCCCCGGCCACTTTCCACAGCACAAGTCATACTTCTGTACCGGTGCGTGGCTACTTAAATCTGTCAAATTGGCAATAATATCAAACCACGAGCACGCTGTTGTTAAGCACTTAGTCTGCCATCTTATTAAGAAGCACTTTGGTTTGAATGGCAGTTTTAATGCCATGACTTCAGAGGGAGAGAAATTAATGTCAAGAGGGGAAGGAAAAAAATAGGTAAAAAAATCAATTGTGGATCAGAGTGGGGTGGACACATTTTAACCCAACTTATTGTCGTTACTGTCGGGTGGAAACCTTGTATGTTCCTTTCCTGGAAAGAGGAAAAAGAATCTGTACAATTTATGAGAAACAAAAACAACAACATACAAAGATGAATTATGGAGACACAAGGTTTCTTTCCCCACAGCAATCACCCGCTTCAAAAAAACTTTCAGTGCTTTTAAGAGAAAAAACCCCGGGACAATATTGTCCCAGTTGAGCTTCCGTCATCCATTCTGCCTCTCCTCCTCCACCCTACTGTTGCTGCTGAGTGTTCTAATTGGCTGGTTCTCAACGTGGGGTTCGGTTACCGCCCCCAGGGTCCAAATGGACCCTTAGAGGGTCTGTAGCTCTTGAGAGTGTATTAAGGGAACCAAGTTAGGTTCTAATTTGTACAGTCTCGTTATATTAACTCATATGCTGCCATTTAACAATACCTTCGTACTCTTTAACTGCCATTCGTCTCCATAGACTTCCATGTAATTCATAGTGCACGGATCATGCACACCCATGCCTAGATAATGCACCACGTGTGTCCACATTGCTCACAGCTTTCAAACAAAAAAATCCGAATGGAAATCCGTTCAGGCATTCATGAGATAGCAGCCATTATGTTTTACACTGTTGTGAGCTTGGAGGTCTGCTACCTGAGTTGTATGGGGGTTGTATGGGGGTTAAACAAGCAATTTCGCGATCGCTATCATGCCTACTAATGTTTTTGGGGTCCAAAAAAAATTTTTTGAAAAAAAAAAAAAAAAAAAAAAAAAAAGAAAAAAAAATATTTTTTTTATTTACGGGATTCACGGGCGTGGCAGGGTGGTACAACGGGATTTTTAAGGGATTCACGTTTTTGGCAGTTAATGAGTTAATCCCTAATGCATATTGAAGTGTTTAGAAAACTATTAAACTAGTGAACTATAATGGGACCCCAATCGACAGTAAAATCCTCAGTGCTGTATTCATGGGTTGCATTTGTAGTCCTACACCATGTTGAGGACCAACACAGGTGTTTCAATGTGTTTGCAACCCATGAATTAAAGGAATACTTAACGCAAAACATTACTTTTTTTTGTGGCATTCCTGAGCCAATATTTCAATATTTCGTCACTATTGGGCAGAAACCTTGTATCTCCAAGTTTCAATTCTTCCCGTAAATGTAAAGCCCTGCTTCATCACACTAGACTGTCGCACAAAAGTAGTGAAAATAGCAGATCTACAAGCACACAACGCCTCGCAATCGCGAGGCGTTGTGTGCTTGTAGATCGGCTATTCTCACTAGTTTAAATCTTCTTTTTTTTAAATAAATACAAAACGAACAAATGAACGGTTTTTGACATACAAGGTTTCCGACAACGACGATTTGCTGATGCTGCTGTGGTAGGAGACCAATGCAAAACTATATAAAAGAGCAATGTGAAATCCAAAACGACTAACAGTGGCTTGGGAATGTGACAAAAACAAAAACATTATCTCCATGATATCTTTTGGGTGAAGCTCTGAGAGTGTCCAGGGTCCATTTGGTTCCTTTTGTACACTTCTCAGTTTACAGACCCGTGAAACGGTCCATTTTAGACCGCCGGTTGGTCCCCGGACCTGATGGTGAGAACCAGCGTGTTGTAATTGGTGTGTACATAATACTGTAAAACCATACCTTTATAATGATTAGCAGCTAAATGCTATATTAATAATGTACATGCCCCACCCCCTTTGTACAAATGTTTGTATGTATAAAAGAACGAACAAAAAGAATCCGTGGAACTTTTTTTGTTTTTTGTTTGGTTTATGAAGAAAAGAGACGAAAAAATCCTCTGTATTATATTTGATCTTATTTTAAGTGTTTTATTTGCTGGCTTTTTTTGTTACAGTAAAAAAAAAAAAGCAATTATGATTACGTTCTTATTTATTTGTTAACATTATACGGTACAACCTTGAATGTTTATTGTTTTGTTGGTAGCATATAAGTTATGTGACGGTGTATCTTTTTTTTTCTTTTTTGCTTTTCTACTTACTTTTTTTGAACGTGGGTCAATTTTGAAAGAGCAATATTTGTTACGTATGGATGTGTCCCATCCAGACCTTTTTATTTCTTTTTATTTTCCCGACTGACCCGTGTGTGTGTATCTGTGTGTTTGTGTGTGCGTGCGTGCGTGCGTGCGTGTGTGTGTGTGTGTGCGCGAGTGTGTTTGTGTGGGCGCGCGTGCGCGCGTGTTTGAGTGTGCGCGTGCAAAACGTAGATGCCTTGTCTACTAATGTACAATGATTTGTAGTGGATACATTTATATTTTTATAATAAACATTCTCAAAATATTTTCCAAAAAATGAATGCTGACATACGTGTCTTTGTGTGTTTTTTTATGATGATCAGGTAGGTATTATGATTATACTAGGAGGAAGAAAAATTCTGTTTTTATGTGGCCACTCCCACCAGTTCATTAAGTGCGGTTGTCAGGTGGGTGGTAACCCAGCTGAAGTTAGCCACACCCACAGTGTTGGGTGGATGGTAAAAGGGGAGGGGATTATGATGTCATTATATCAGTGTTTTTCGATCGGAGGCTTTCAGCTTTCAGGAAGAAACACACAAGAAATACACAGGGAAGGCAAATCTGCACACTATAACCCCATGCACCCGGTGGTCTTCTAGAGCAACCTCAGACATGACATATGACCTCTTCACACTTTGCTTGATCTTTCCCTGTAAAGTCGATGTAAAGCCTGATTTTCCGGGTGTGTAATAATGACACCATTTCAAACTTGGCAAATGCCCTACTATCTCCCTGGCAAGGCATGCCTTGGACTGCCCCACCGACTTTCCAGTTAAGTGTCAATGGCTAGACCCTTTGAAATGCTCACATGTCCCATCTGTACCAGTGGTGGTGGAAAAAGTACTCAAACCTTTTAATTAAGTAAAAATATCAATACTGCAAAGTAGTCCGAAATTCACAATGTACTTGAGTAAAAACACAAAAGTATTGGCATCAACATGTACTTAAAGTACCAGAAGTACTCATCAGGCAGAACATCCCATTGCAAGTTTACTATGGCTCTATAGCACAGGGGAAAGACCTTTGTCTATAAAAACCAAAGGTCGGTGGTTCAAGTCCAGTGAAAAGCATTTTCTGTCTGGAATAAAGTACAATATTTGGATTTGTACTTTAGTACAGTACTTAAGTAAATTTACATAGTTACTTTACACCACTGATCTGTACCAATATTTACAAAAAAACAACAACAAAAAAACAAGCCCAATAGACCCATGGACAATGACCCCCCCTGCTACTCCCCCAATAAAAGCACCCCACATCCCATCATCAGCAGTCTGAACGTGGATTTATAGTCTGATTATAATGTAAGAGCGCTAGGGGTTGGGGGGGGGGGTCTGAGGTCTCTGACCGGGAGGAGAGAAGAAAAGAGTGGGCGAGTGAATTATGCTCTCCCTATTGACACAGTCCAGATGTTCCCAGGCAGATGTGCAGGGTGGAGGGGGGGGGGGGGGGGGTTGAGAGAGAGAGAGGGGGCAGGTTATTGTCATCATCCTTAGTCAGAGAACAATGAACACTGTGCTGTATATGAGAGAATGAGAGAAAGCAGAAATCTAATTTACTCTTGATTCCAATTTAAATCTGCATGCTTTCAGGACCAGCCAGAGAGAGAGAGAGAGAGAGAGAGAGAGAGAGAGAGAGAGAGAGAGCGTTGTGCTCGCATGTGTGAGAGTGGTGGGTGGGGGTAGGCTACTGCATGGTGTCAGCTAAAGCGTTGAGGCAGGCAGACAGGATGTTTCCAGTAGCATACTAATGTGACCAATAGCAAGAGAAGGTTAACCAGACAGACAGACAGACAGACAGACAGACAGACAGACAGACAGACAGACAGACAGACAGACAGACAGACAGACGGTTAACCGGCTCCATCCATCACGGTGCTCCCGCGGTGCGCTCCCCCCCCCCCCCCCCCCCCCCCCCACCGGCAGCCATGCAGAGAGGCAAAAGGCAAAACGGTTCCACTTGGGAGAGTAATGCTAATGAGAAAACATAGAGTCGGGTGGAGAGCTCATAAGTCACCGAAACTGTGACTTTTCAGGGTTCAAATTCAAAAGCGGCCACAAATAGCCTATTATTTGCTACTTGCCATGCATGTGTGGGTCGCGGACACATTTTTATGGGTCCCTTCATTTTTTGATTCCTTCAATTTGTTTTAAATAATTATTATTTGACTTTTTCTTCTTACTTTTTTCAGTAATTTCGTGAAGAAATCAAAGAAAGATCTCAGAAATTCCATAAATTAGAAAACCAATAAGAAGTAGTGAAAATAGCCGATCTACATGCAAGCTTGTAGATCTGCTGTTTTCACTAGTTTGGCTCGCGGCCATATGTCTAATTTCTCTTTTGAGTCCCGACCTGAAATGTTTGGGAACCACTGGCCTAGAAGGCGTGGATATACTTGCTGGCTGCAGAACAATCACCACGTCATTGATTACAATGGGGATTTGGCCAAACTTTAAACTTGATTTTATTACCTTAGTAATCATTGTCATAAATTCCTTATGCTTGTTCAAAAAGTTAAAATACAGAGATAAGAGGTTTCTGCACGACAGCGACGCGATTAGTGGAGACCTGTACAATTCGTCCACTTGTACACTGGCTGGTACAAGTGTACAAAGCCCTCGTCAAAGTGAAACCCAGGTGAAAATGGCATGCAGCTTTCTCATTTTCTCCCCCCAGACATTTTGCTTCTGTGCATTTTTCTTCTTTTTTTTATTTACAAAGGGGGAAGAGGGGCTGCAGCATATGACTGATATGACATATTGACGCTTTAACCCCGAGAACACAAAGAGAAAAGTGAAGCGGAGAGAACAAAAAGAAAAGAAAACACAAGAAAACAAGAAGGTGACGGCACATCATTTCGACTAAGGGTTAGGGTTAGGTTTAGGCATAGTTTTACTGAGGTTAACATTCACCTGTGTCGAAAAGATGCTATGTCGAAATGATGACACGCTCCCAAAGAGAAGAGAAGAGAGAAGAGAAGAGAAGAGAGAAGAGAAGATAAAAGAGAAGATAAAAGAGAAGAGAAGAGAAGAGAAGAGAAGAGAAGAGAATGATAACATCTCCATCAGACTGAGGTGTACAGACAGATAGACAGACAGATCTCTGGCTCATATCCCTTCATGAACCACTCTTCTCTCTCTCTCTCTCTCTCTCTCTCTCTCCCTCTCTCTCTCTCTCTCTCACTCTCTCTTCCTGGTATGGTGGTGTCCAGCTGTGTGCAGCTGCATGGAGGGGTCTTGACTCCATGTTGCAAAGACATCACCCTGCTCCGTCTCCTGCCCCGCAGCCTGCTGGGAAACATGTCATCCACACACCATCACTTCCTGGGGTCAAAGGTCGCCGATAACGGCCTGGGATGTCGCGAGTTAATCATCCCCGCGGCGCGGACGCGCCACCATTCATCTGGCTGTGAGCGTGTGCAAGCAGCGCTCATGCTAATGTGCACGCACGCACACACACACACACACACACACACACACACACACACACACACACACACACACACACACACACACAGGCACGCCCGAATGGTGGAAGGAGTTTGTTTGTACTCAAGTAAAGTAACGGTTGAAAATATTCTGTTACAGCGTGCTGACACTGCGAGCTTGCCGATTAGCAATTTTCAAATAGCCTAAGGATAAATTGGGGCTTAATTGGTTAATGTCGAACTGTCTGTAATAATGATCTAAATCTACCAAAGGTGTACTCTGAGAGTGTACAAATGGAACCAAATGGACCCTTGATAATCATTTTAGGATTAAATGGTATTCTTGAAATGGGGGTCTTTGGACTATAAGCCTAAGGCATATCAAGCTCAGGTCCTTTAAATTATGAAAGAAGGTCGAGAATCGCTGTTTTAATACACTGTGGCCATACAGGGGGATGTGTTCACCTAAACAACCACATGCTGATCCCATAGCATAGCCCATGGGTCTTCAACAGGGGGTCCTCAATAGCCACGCAAACCTTCCAACCGGCCTATCTGATGCCACAACATGCAAGTAGGCCTGTCACAATTATTGCATATCGTCGTTGTCAGGTGAAAACCTTGTATGTCCAAAGCGTTGCGAGGCGTTGTGTGCTTGTAGATCTGCTGTTTTCACTACTTCTGTGCGACGGCCTTGTGCGATGAAGCAGGGCTTTACTTTGTGAAAGAACATACACATTTGAAACTTGGAGATACAAGATACAGAGATATCCATACTGTATTATGGGCATGAAAGAGACAAATGGTAAGACGGAATTCATTTCCCAGCGGATTCCTCGTGACTCATGTCACGGCAACCACACTTGCAATTTCCCAGAATTGCATCTCCCTAATAAGAACTAGAATTGGAAAATAGACGATCTACAAGCTTCCCGGAGCTTCAGATGCCTTTATTGAGAGAGAGATGTTTTCGCTACTCTCCCAGCTGGGTTGGGAGCACTGTGAGTTATCAATTGGTTCCGCTGGTTCAGATTCAAGAGAAACAAGTGGCCAGGTCTACAAAAACAAGCCCAAAAGAAGCGATTAGAGGCGTCAATTGGGTATGGCAAAGTATGGCAGCTGCCATACCTTGTCTACAGGGGGGGAAAAAAAATGTACTAATAAAATGTAAATTCATCATTTAAGGTATGGCAACATGACTGGTGTCTTGCTCGCACGATGTACCATGCAGTCATGTTGCCATACCTTAGCTTTTGTTGAACTGACGCCACTGTTAGGCCAGATGATCACACACAGGGGGCTCCCCATGCAGCACAATTACTTAATATAGCATCACAATCCATTTAAACCTATATCAGCTAAAATAGCAGAGCTTGCAGATGTGCTATTGGAAAAAAAAAAAAAAATCTTGGAATAAATGTCAAATATTTGGAATATTTGCACAAGCCCAAATAAGCAACTACACTTTAGAAATAAGCCCCCCCTGAAAAACCGCAACCTGAAAAGCAATATTGACAGAAAAACAAAGCCCAACGTCGCTTATACTAAGAGGACTTGGAAGAACCACAGCTTTAAAGCTGATCCAATGGATCGCAGGGTTGCCTGCTTGACGACAGCCACAACCAAAGCAAATACCTCCCGAGCCCTGTGCCAGGCCACACGGAACGACGTGAAATGTGCGAGCTGGCTCCAGTTGGCCTTGAGTTCACCATTTCCAAACGTTTCAAATCAGTGTTGTACTAGAACCGTGGTATGGGATGACCATATCGTTGTTGTCGGGTGGAAAGCATGTACTGTATGTCCAAAACCGTTCGTTTTGTATTTATCATTTAAAAAATGATTTAAACTAGTGAAAACAGACGATCTACAAGACTTGCATCGCGAGGCGTTGTGTGCTGTTTTCACTACTGTTGTGCGACGGCCTCGTAGGATGAAGCAGGGCAAATACATAAAAACATACAAATTTCAAACATGGAGATACAAGGTTTCTTCCTGACAGTGATGATATGTGACTATCAAATCAAACTTTACTTTTCATTTATAGATGAAAAGATCAGGGGTTCCCAAACCTTTTTGGCTCAGGGCACCCCTATAAATATTTTTTTCATCCGAGGCACCCCTACATTATATTCATAATTTTCACTCCCAGCACCTTCTATTTATGGCATCTTTTAGAGATTATGTTGCGAGAAAAACATTGAGATAATAGCCATTTTGGTTAGAACTGTCTGAAAATAACTTTCTACTTCAAGTTTAAAATGATACTATATATATATATATTTTTTTTAAGTGTCCAAATTAATTCCAAATATTATCAAATTGTCCCATGGCACCCCTGGACTGCCGTCTCGGCACCCCAGGGTACCCACTTTGAAAACCCCCGGAGTATAGATGACTATTTAGTCATCTAGTCATCCCATAATCAACCTATAATCATCCTATAGGATGACTATGGGAGGACTGTAGAGATCCTGGTGAAATGCACTCCCCAGCACTATCAAAGAAGCCCCCACCCTCCCTTCCTTTAAACCCACTCTCAAAACCCACCTCTTCAATATCGCTTTCCCCAGCTAAGTGTGTCGTTTTCAATAAAGTTGGTTGTTTTTTGCTGTTTTCTCCCCCCACCATCTAAAGCAGTGGTTCTCAAAGAGGATTCCAGGGACTCTGTGGGTGCCTTCATAGGGGTCTAAATTGACCCATACAAGTCTGTAACTCTAACAGCATACAAATGGAACCAAATGGAGCCTAACAGGTCCATTTGGTTCCATTTGTACACTGTCAGAGTTAAGGGGAGACCTTGAGAAGTTTAAGAAACACTGATCTAACGTATCGTTGGGTACTTAGAAAGGCGCTATATGAATCAGATATTACTATTGTTATAACTCCTCCAGTTTCTAGATCAGCTGAACAATAACATTCTTCCAGGGGAAGAGGAGCCAGTGGGACGTCCAGAGTGAACCCAGTATACATTGTCATTTTTTGGGGGGGGGGGATAACGCCAGTTTCCAGCCGGATGCTCTGGTTCGCGTTTGGCCCAGTGACCACCGCACGTTCAACCTTCAGCATATTCCTCATTTCTGAATGCCAGGGAGGAATGTTTCTCACAGGGCCGTTCGACCGCAACCTCTGCACACAGCAGAGCCTCCCGGAGGCAACTGTGGACGCCTGTGGTGATGTTTGTGTGGACTCTACTGTGGTGATGCTTGTGTGGACTCTATCCAGGGTTGGATGAGGCACAAAAGGAACATTTTTTCCCCATGCTGTGTGGCAGAGCGAAACACCACGTGTGTGCCACTGAGAATAGTACGGCCTGGTACAGACCTGAATTCAGATATTGATAAAACTGATGTTGATGTGACGTGAACAACTGCAGCTTTTGGAAATACTGTGAAGCATTTGGAAATTGCACGTCACCCATTTTCAACTAACACTCATTATAAGATGGCATCGGAGGGCATGGTGGCGCAGTCAAAGCACTGTCACCTCACAGAAGGTCCTGGTTGTTGGAGGGTTACGACAGCTTGGGATGCCAAAGACGAGGCCGAATGGCTGACAAAGTATTGTGCTCTCAGCCGCCACTACTTGTCCCCATGGAGTGCTGAGTGATGTTGTATCATGAGGACATACCCATGAGTTTTTGAATGTAACCTTACTGCACTAAAATGTTTGTGTCCCTATGTGCTTTCCCTGTGTGTGGAGATGAATACATTGTTGTCTCCACCAGCCGAAGGCAGGGGGAGAGTATGTTTTCGCCCCTGTCCGTTTGTGCGTCCGTCCGTGTGTGCGTCCGTGCGTGCGTGCGTGCGTGCGTCCGTCCGTCCGTCCTCTGAGTTTGTTAACAGCTAATCTTCGGCGCCGATGTTTGCAAAACACATTTCTGTACACTACTCCTACAGATTTTGTCCAAAAATCACGCAAATCGGTAGACAGTATCTCTACAGTCATGTGATCGACACAGACCTGTCTGATTGTCCATATTCCATCCTGATTGGCTGAGATTGGCTTTCAAAGTTTGTAAGATTGGTCCATTTTGGACAAAATGCCTCAAATCAAAAATGCAGAGTGCAATTAACATGAAATCGCGCAAACACGTTCCCACTAGGCTGAGGAAGAAATGCCACTTCAAATTTTTGAAATCAGCCTCAAGGTGGCGCTATAACAGGCCGATTCGTGGTTTTACCTATAACTCCACCGATCAGTTTCAAACTTTGTAAGCGCACTCCCTGGATGCCAATTCAGAAACTCTGCCCCACATTTTTCACATGGGCCTGTTATAGCGCCACCAAGAGGCCAATTTGTGCAAAACTACCTTTTGGCCAGTACTCCTACAGATTTTGTCCAAAAATCACGCAAATCGGTAGACAGTATCTCTACATTCATGTGATCCACATGGATCTGTCTGATTGCCCATATTCCATCCTGATTGGCTGAGATTGGCTTTCAAAGTTTGTAAGATTGGTCCCTTTTGGACAAAATGCCTCAAATCACAAACGCAGAGTGCAATTAACATGAAATCGAACACACATGTTCCCACTAGGCCGAGGAAGAAATGCCACTTCAAATTTTTGAAATCAGCCTCATGGTGGCGCTATAACAGGCCAATTTGTGGTTTTACCTATAACTCCACCGATCAGTTTCAAACTTTGTAAGCGCACTCCCTATAGGCCAAGGAAAAACCCTTTCCTTGCATTTTTCACATCAGCCTTTTATAGCGCCACCAAGGAGGCCGACTTATGTAAGACACATTTTTGGATATTACTCCTTCAGATTTTACCCAAAATTAATACAAATCAGTACACAGTATCTCTACCGTCTTATGATCAAGACGGATCTGTCCCATATTAAATATTCCATCCTGATTGGCTAAGATTGGTCTCCAAACTTTGCAGGATTGATCCGTTTCGAACAATATGCCTCAAATCAAACACAGCGTGCAATTGTAATGAAATTGTGCACGCACATTCGCAAAAGGCCAAGGAAAAGAATTACACTACAAAATGTTCAAATCAGCCTCATGGTGGCGCCATGAAAGGTCTAAGATTGGTGAAGAACACATGCCACCCTTTTTACATTGGCCTATTATAGCACCACAAGGACTGGTGGAGACCTGTGCTCGGAAGAGCACTGCTTCTAGTTAAACTGTGTGTGTGTGTGTGTGTGTGTGTGTGTGTGTGTGTGTGTGTGTGTGTGTGTGTGTGTGTGTGTGTGTGTGTGTGTGTGTGTGTGTGTGTGTGTGTGTGTGTGTGCAGAGACTTGCAGAGAATGTTAGAGAGGCAGGGGCTGACATTTTAAAAAGAGCCTTTTGGTGAAAATATTGAAAGCACTGAAAATAGCCGACCTCCAAGCTCACAACACGTCGCAGCGCAACGCATTGTGAGCTTGGGGGTCGGCTATTTTCAGTGCTTGATACCACACTGACTGAACTAAGCATAATCAAGTGAATACTGGAGATGTGGCGTACGGCCTGGATTTATACACAGAGAGGGCAATTGTTTAAACATAATGTGCTGCATTCAAAGGTATATTCAGTGATTGTATTTCATTCAAATAAAAATATAATTGGTACATTTTCATTCATTCTCCTCACTAGAATGTGTGCTGACCATATAAGGACTTCCACCATGGCCCGTGTAACTTGCGAGCATAGCTAGATTCGGTTTTCAGTGGTGGCCAGCCAGTCCTCGACCAATCAGGTTAGTATGACCTTAGTTATGGTATGATGTTTAGTTATGATGGTCAAAATAATAGTTATGAGAACAACAGTCGCTCTGAATTAAGAACGTCTGCTAAATGCCTAGATTGTAAACTACTGAACTCATAAATTGCCACAGTCTCGTAGTAAATCATTATCATACATTTCCTGAAGCTGGAGACGTAGGCCTACCGATATTCAGTGATTGGGTCTAATGATCAAAACGAGAACATTATAATGGTGTAAAAAACTTATAAAAAATAAACATTTCCATGCTGTAAGGCCAGTTAGGGACAAGATGACCCCCGGCCACTTTCATTATCACTGAATACACCTGCAAGTTCAAGTCCCAAGTGTTCCCAGAATAATTTGAGAAATGTTCCTGGTCCTCACAAATGGTTGTTTTATGGTTAAACGTTTACATTTCTGTAGATCATTTAACTAAATGATGTGTTTGATGTTTGTCCAAGCGAAGCCGCTGTACCTCTCTGGGCTACCAGGAACCAGCGTGCATTAGGACAGCCCCATTCATTCAGTGCACTAGATAGCCGGTCAGGTCACTGTATGCTCTTTGTGTTGGCACTTTATTAAAACCGGACTTTGCTATACCTGCCTGATTATTGAACCAACTCAAATGACACTGGGACTAGTTTTACAATTTCTATTAGTAAAAGATTCAGGTTGGTTTATGCCACAGTGGGCTTGTTTTGCTCCCCTGAAAATCCAATAGCAAATGCAACACGCACACGTGCGCGCACAACACACACACACACACACACACACACACACACACACACACACACACACACACACACACACACACACACACAGGTGAGAGTACTCGTGTGGGCTGGCTAGACCCTTTGTCATCCTTCAACACCTTTCCATGTGTCCATTGTTCAGTCGACATATTAAAGCTATACATCATTCATCGGCATCAAACCAGCGTGTGCTGCCGGCTACACGTTGATTTACGTTCTGTCTACCTGTCTGTCTGTCAGGTTTATGAGTGAGGTCACAGCCCAGGGACACAGAGATAGACTTCTGACAGCTAGGCCGAGGCCTCAACCATGGCTACTGCTGTTTCTGCTAGGTGTCTCCGCTAGGTGCTACACACTGCTGTTATTGCTTGCTGTCTCCGCTAGCTCTGATGCTGATGTTTTGATCTAGGTGTCTCCGCTAGCTCTGATGCTGCTGTTTCTAATAGCTGTCTCTGCTAGCTCTCATGCAGCTGTTTCTACTAGCTGTCTCTGCTAACCTTGATGCTAATGCTTCTACTAGCTGTCTCTGCTAGCTCTGACGCTGCTGTTTCTGCTAGCTGTCTCGGGTTATAGGCGCTACAGTAGCTCTCACACAGCAGTTTCTGTTAGTTTTCTCCACAAGACACTACCTTCTACGCTGCGGTTTCTGTGTCCGCTAGGCACTGGCTCTCACATCACTGTTTCTGCTAGCTGTCTCCGCTGGAAACATAAAATACATGCCTAATTGGTCAGGTGCCAATTCAACCAAGGGCCATCGATTTATCAACATAACTGTGACAGATTCTACAGATTGAATTGAGGGTCTCAAACAATCTCTGTCAGGTATGAGGTCAATTGACAGCTGCCGCAAACCGATATCTGAGCATCCTTGCAAAATCTAATGAGATGAGGGATAATAACATTGAAAATCGGCACGTACCTTTGCCAGCCCGATCCGTAAAGCTCCCCTCTCAACTTGAAAACAGCATCGCAACTTCTTAGCTGGAAAAGACTACATGATGTGCGACAATGACATGCACATCCTTCTATAACTGTATGAAATATATGTGAACCCATTCCTCCACATAACTCAAAATACTGTCTCACCGATCGACTTCGGTACCCATAAAAATGTGTCTGCCCTGTTTGGGAAACAGTGAGTTCGAACACCTAAAGAAACACAGCTGTATCTACTGTACATGGGAGAAAAGCCTTTTCTACTGTAACTGGTGTGACAAGAGTTTCAGAGATGTGACTACTGAAGAACCACCAACTTGTCCACACCGGAGGGGAAATACAAATGAAGCGTCAGCGTTAGTTTATGCAGGACATGGGAGTCAAGTCGCCGCCCAGCTGTAGTCAGATGTCAGTCAGCTCAGAGCAGTATAATCAGAGAGTGGTGTCACCGCGGGGTCAGAAACAGCGCTGGTCACGTGGTTCATTGTCACTTTACACCTCATAGACTTCAATGTATTTTGTAAACTTCCGGTTCGCCGTTTGTCACTATACGCCAATAGATGTGTGCGTAGAAGACCTGGCCCCATGAAGTGAACGGGAGTGACGCAACTCTCCATTCTAGGGCTCTGAGTCAGCTCTGTTCTCATACCTCATTATCATATCTGCTGGTCATTACGATGACTGCCATACTCCAATCAAAGCTCTCAATCAGTAGGGAAGGCTCCTTTAAATACGGCTTGCTTTCTCTACCTATGCTTCTTTTCCGAAGCTTCGGAATCATTTGCTGCTAGCTGTCTCCTCCTCTGGCTAAGCTCAAATACTTGTGATTGTCTGATTAAGTTACATGTCAATGTTGTTAAGTTCAAATACTGTGATTAAGTTCATGTCAATTTTGTTAAGCTCAATTATGTGATTTTGACTAAGTTACATGTCAATGTTAAGCTCAAATACTGTGATTTTGACTAAGTTACATGTCAATGTATTGCTATTATTCTGCTATTGAATCCCTATGGGGAGTATTGCTTAGCGTTCCCTGATTTTGCTTAGCATGCTCAGAAAAGCTTTCACAAAATTCAGGGAGCATCTCCGAACGCGGAGCCCTTCAAACGCCAATATTAACTGTATTCCATTTATGCAATAAATGGTTAAAACTGCTTGACGTGTATTCCATTTATGCAATAAATGGTTAAATCTATTCGACATGAATGTCCCTGACTAAACTTCTGATGTTAACAAGTGTTTCAATATGTTAACTCATCTGAGGATAGACCAACATCCACACTGGAGAAAGAAAACCCTTCCACAGTAAACACGAGTCTGGCGAGTCTTTCGTTGCGTCAAATACTCTGAGGAGACGCCAGTGAAAAAAACACCAAAACGAGAGAAAGACAAGAGTTTCCCCACCAGGGCAGGAATTTCATGGAGGCCATGACCCCCTCAGTTTGGCCTTGTGCCCCTCAAAGGATGACATGCATGCCACAGTGGCCTTGATGCCCCACACACACGGCCCCTACTGGTACCTTTTTCACCTGTGCAGTCCTTTTAGTACCAACTCCCCCTGACTCAACCTTCAAATCTTCAAATCCAGTGATTAGTCCGGGGCTGAGCATGTATGAACCTTTGACTCCGTAAACCTTAGATTCCAATTTTGTATCAGTTTGGATTCAGGCCTGAGAGAGTATTTCTACACTGTGGTATTGCTACTACGACTAAACTGAAAACCTATGAAGACATCAACTGGAAAGCTGAACTATGAGTGCGGTGAGGAGGGCTGATAGCTATGGACAGTGCAAGAATGCTAGCTGTCAGAGCGGCTGACAGCTCTGGTGTGCTCTGTGGGCAGTCTGTCCAACAACAATACCCACCACGTCTGAGCAGGAACCATGACCTAACCCAAAACGTACAACAAACAGCACACCATCTGGGAGCTCCTTGCATCTTAGAACATAATCGCACACATAAATACACATCAGCGGGTAGCCGGGACAGAGTCTGGTGAAAAACAAAAGACCCACACGCATATTAAGTGAGAGAGAGAGAGCATTATGTATGTATGTATGTATGTATGTATGTATGTATGTATGTATGTATGTATGTATGTATGTATGTATGTATGTATGTATGCATGCATGCATGCATGCATGGATGGTATGTATAATGTATTTATAATAATGTCTGTATGTAATATTCGTCACTCAAAAAAAGAAAAAACACCGCGGCATTGGTTCAGGAGAGGTGAGGGCACATCTTTTAGTTTCCAGGAGGGCTCCCCCAGAGTTAGTGTCAAAGTGTCCTTAAACAGGTTGTCGCCTTGCATGGTTTCCTCCAGTGTAAGAATGTGTGAATGGGCACAATGATTGTAAAGCGCCTTGGATAAAAGCGCTATATAAATGCACCATTTACCATGTTATCTATCCATCAATAAAGTACATCTATCTCTTATCTATCCATCCATCCATCCATCCAGTCATCCACCCACCCACAGTATACTGTAGATTCTCTCTCTCTCTCTCTCTTTCTCTCTCTCTCTCTCTCTCTCTCTCTCTCTCTCTCTCTCTCTCTCTCTCTCTCTCTCTGTGTCTCTGTCTCCTGGTGTGTGTTTCCAATGCATCAGAGACATGACAGGGTCTTTCCGGGCCCCTTCCCCACAATCGGTCATGCCGTCCAGCTCCCCTGACCGCAGGCGGCCTGTCCTGCAGCCAAGCAGTCAGTCAGTCATGCCACAGTAATCCAGCAGGAATGCATCCGCGTTGGAGCCCGGACAGCCAGGGTCTCTGCTCGCTCAGCCCCCCTCCCGTGCAGCTTCATCATGACTCATTTCGTACGCGGCAGACGTGATCAAACGCAACAACGGACAAGGTGGAAAGAGCAATCGGTCGGTAACGGACCGTTTTTTTTTGTTTTTTTGGGTTGAAGCCCCTGAGAGTGTTTTTCTGTCTATTTCAATGGTTCTCAAAGAGTATTAAAGGGACTCTGTTGGTTCCTTTAGGGGGTCTAAATTGACTCATACAAGTCTGTAACTCTGACAGCATACAAATGGAACCAAATGGACCCCAACGTGGGTTCATTTGGTTCCATTTGTACACTGTCAGAGTTAAGGGGAGACCTTGAAATGTGAAAGTTTGAGAAACACTGCTCTATTTTCCGGTTTTAACCCAGTAAGACCTGACTCTACAAATGCCTTCTAAATATGTTGTTTTCAAACTTTTCTGTGCCAATCAAGGACCCCCATACAGTATTTGACCGCGTTGGTGGGCAGCGTTTCGGTCACTCAGACCTTCATCAGCCATCTAGATAAAATGCAAAGTTATTCAAAAGAATTTCAAACACTCTTTTTGAAAAAAAGAAAAACAAACCCAGTTTGAAGTGAGCGGTGGATTTGAGCAGTTAATTTCATTAAGTTATACCCTGTTTGTGTGTGTGTGTGTGTGTGTGTGTGTGTGTGTGTGTGTGTGTGTGTGTGTGTGTGTGTGTGTGTGTGTGTGTGTGTGTGTGAGTATGTGCTCCTTGGCTGCTCAACAGCACCACTGGTCACCCAGCGATATTGCAGCTCATGCTATGCAGACAAAGTTACATACAAACAAACATACACACATGCAGTCACGCATAGGAGACGGCGTTTTCCGCCGCTCAAAAACCTACTATGTTGATATCGTCATTCGTCGTTGTCGGGTGGAAACCTTGTATGTCCAAACCGTTCGTTTTGTATTCATAATTAAAAAATATATTTAAACTGGTGAAAATAGCCAATCTACAAGCACACAACACCTTGCACCCGCGAGGCGTGGTGTGCTTGTAGATCGGCTATTTTCACCAGTTTTGTGCGACAGCCTTGCATGATGAGGCAGGGCATCACTTTACAAAAAAAACGTGGACATTTGAAACTTAGAGATACAAGGTTTCTGCCCGACAGTGACGATATGCTAAAATCTAAAATGACACAGATGCTTTCCTCCCGGTTGTAACAGGTTAATGCGTTGTTGTCGTGATGTGTTCTTACAATGAAAGATCGATGTTCTATGTTAGGGGTCTTCAATGTTTTCAGGCCAAGGACCCCTTAGTCAAGAGAGATGAAGCAGGGACCCCCACAACCTTTTCATAGATTCCATATACTGTAGTTTCATTGTTTGACGGCACAATCATCAGTGTATTTTGGATTCATGTCAATTTCTGTTTTCAGATATTTAACCACTTGAACCATCAATACTTAATAAACTTGACCTTTCACTCTGACGACTCTGACTCTGACGCCTACTTAGTCTGCTCTTTTTCCCCGTTTGAGAAGGCTCACAACATCTCGCAGCGTGAGGCGTAGTGAGCTTGTAGATCTGCTATTTTTGTCTATAAAGTTCTCAGAATATGGACGCTATAGGGTTCAAGTGGTTTGGAGGACCCCCGTGTAGTAACTCTGAGGACCCCCTAGGGGTCCCGGACCCCCTGTTGAAGACCCTTGTCCTATGTCATGTTTCCATGGTGTGTGAACCACGGCGCAGCCTGGAAATGATGAAGTGTTGTTATTGTTGTGGTTGAGGCTGTGTGTTGTCGTGCGCTCTGTTCCCTGCTCCACCTGTCTCTTTGTGTTTGTGTCATTTTGTGTCTCTGTTTCTAGTCTCGCGGGCCAGACTGTTGCCTCCCGCAAATTGTCAAACGCTTCTGTCATACAGTCTGGAGCATAGTGTACATGGGCAACTGGTGGCCCGGGGGCCACATGCGGCTCCCACCTTCACTTAATGTGGCCCGCAGGTTTATGTCGAAATACAGATATATTATCGATTTCAGCTGTTCCAATTCCAAACATGCAAACATATTAGCAGCTTAACTTTCCCACTGCCAGATTATTTATTTATTTATTGGGTCTGGTGCCATCAAAAAGCGGCTTACCTTTGCGACGTTATAGTAGATAGACAGACAGACATTTATTTATTTATTTTTATTTTTTTGGGTTGTGCAATAGTGCACTTTGGTCTGCCAGGCAGCAGAGGGCGGCGTCATGCGAGAATGAATGTGAATTTGCCTGTTATGTGTTGAAGAAGAAGAAGACCAGTCACTGGCCATAGAGCCTTACAGCCGGAGGAAATCAACAAGGAAGTGAATTGTTCTCCGTTGATCTAACGCATAATGGATTTTTTACACCATCACCGCGGAAAATGTGTTTACAGTAGACGGCCGCGCGACCCCTCATCAGCTTACAGTCATCAGACGAACGAACCGAACGAGCGCCGTATTGGCGGAGAGGTCTTGCGCAATCGGGCGAACGTGAACGTTCAAAGCGGTGGGAGAGTTAATGACCAGTATTAAAAAAGATTGTATTTTTTTTATGTCGAATGTATTTGTATTTAAGTTCATATAGATAACATAGGCCTAAGTATAACTAAATGCATTTGAAATTAAATAAAAATGTTCAGGATTCCAATTAAAAAATAGCAAACAATTATTCACGAGTCCAATTAAAACATAGCAGATCTACGAGCTCAAAACACATCGCACTGCGTCGCGCTTTGAGCTTGTAGATCAGCTATTCTTGTTACTTTTGTGCGACGGAGTAGGGCATTCATTCGTGTTAAAATACAAGGTAACTGCTCGATACTATATGCAATGTGGCCCTGTGAAGTGAGTGTGGAAATATAGTGGCCCTCTCCATCATCAAAGTTGCCCACCCCCCTGGGCCCAGTTGCCCAACAACGGGAGGTCGGGACAACGGGAGGTCGAACCTTTGAGAAGACACCAGAGGACGCCCCTGCCATGCTTAGTCCACCATGGGCACTGTTGGAGGTGTGACAAGGCCCAAGGCCTAACAGGAAGACCATCTCTCTGTATGAAATAATGATGTATTTGATCTGTTTGAACTTGGAAGATGTTGATTGATTCCCCTAAAATAAGGAACAAAGAGTGTCCCTATCAGCTCAATAAGGAACACGTCTTTTAGTTTCCTAACAATTCTTTTATTTCCAGGGAACGGTTGGCAAACGCTACCTGTATGTATCCTGAGAGTGCGGTAGGGCCGTTAAGGAACAGGACGCGGCTCATTTCCACGGTGGGGAAATGGATACAAATCCCAGAGTTTCCTGTGACTGGCCCCGGAGAGAGACACAAACTGCATTAATGAGAGAGACGAGCTTGCTTTTTAATGCTCCGCCACTTCCTCTCCGATTACAAAAAACCCTTCTCAAACGGTTCAGGGAACCAACAGGCTGCTAATGCAGTAATGACAGGAACAGTCAGCGGAGGGGGACAGATAGGCGCGCAGGCTGGCAGACGGACAGACAGACAGACAGACAGACAGACAGACAGACAGACAGACAGACAGACAGACAGACAAATAGACAGCAGAACTCCTGTCAGATATGTTGGTATTGATTTGGTAAGCTGAGGCTGCATGCTAATGGACGCCTCTTGTTAACATGGTATTATACAGCGAGCAACCGGAGGGAAGGCGCTCGACATTTGGGAGGAATAGAAGCATATCGTTGCTCATTGATTGCATGCCTGACTGCACGGCCATGTCTCTCCAAAGGGCTCCACTCGCACATAGTTGCTGTCGGGCAGAAACCTCTTATCTCCATAGTTCAACTTGTTTTTTCTGTGTAAATTACTGAGCTACTATCGTACTACAGTGTCACACAAAAGTCTTTTTTTGAATATGAACCCTGAAAAGTTACAGTTTTGGACATATAAGGTTTCCACCCAACAGCATTCTAATTCATGCTTTCTTGTGATTGTATTTTCGCACTACTGTATGTCAGAGTCCTCTGTTCAAAATTGACGTAGGCATTAAATGTTAGGGAAAAAAACAACTAACAAAAAACACATTGCACACATTACATTACAATTTGGAGCCTAACTTGGCAGAGCTGCTGGCACAACGAGGCACACAAACACAACATTAACGCAGATTGTTATACTTCTGAGGACTCTTAAATCCTGTCATTACCTAGCCCATGCCTTCCATAACCCTATACCTTAAGCTAACTCAAACTCCAACTCATGTCAAGGGGATATTAAATTCCCCTGAAATGAGGCGTCATACTAATTATTTCTTTTATAATCCTCTGTAAATATAGCAATTTGTATTTGTTGATAACATTATTGTGTTAATATTCTAGGCTCTGTTGATTAATTGAATGAGGACCACCACGGAATCAAGTCCTCATTTTGTGCACAAAGGTTTTACCGTACTCCTATGCTGTTTACATTTCTGACTAATGAAGTATTCAATCAATCAAAACCACAGTAACCCCAACCCCAGAATCCAAACCTTAAAATATCTCCCTTGAACCAGCGAAATGTACGATAATGACAGAGCTCTCCTCTGCTGCCCTCACAAAGATAGAGGGACAGGACCACGCACACAGGAGCACGCACACATGGGCACGCACACACGCACGCATACGTGCACAGGGCACAATGCCCTGTCGGGAGGTATGACCGTAATCATGTGATGGTCTGTTAGTGCCTCTGGTCCTTCACAGATGGAAAAAGTGAGGAATAGAGACAGAGTAGTGGACCGAGTCTATTGAAGCCCCCCCATCACCACCACCACCACCACCACCACTGACCCCCCTCATCCACCCCACTGAGATGAGGCCAATACTTTGTGTTAAAGGGGCCCTTGGAAGAAGAGCTTTTATTTCTCTATTTGTTTTATATTATTTTACCCCAGAAAAAGTACAAATGACAACAACATAACAATAGGGCAGAGCAGTGGGCGTGGTTTTCTGGTGCCACTAAATAATCTTCAATTACTTTTTCCTGTAGAGAAATATTTACATAAATCATTTTAAGCCTAGAATAAAGACATCCCGGATCCATGGTGAATCATGACCTTAAAATGATGACCTACTGTAAGTAAATACAAAAAAATGTAAACTCCTGTATACAATGTTTTACTTGAGTAAAAGTACAAAAGTATTAGCATCAACATATACTCGTTATGCAGAATGTCCTGGCCTGGAATCCAGATCTGATTTGCTACATTCAACAGATTCTCACTTTCCTACAAAGTGATAAAAAAAGCCGACCACAGCAAGAATATCACAAAAAAGAATTGTCGCGATGTGTTGTGCGCTTCTAGACAAGCTATCATTGAATGTGCAAAATATATGATGGGCTTAATTGATTAAAGTATGTTTTTGTAATAAAAGTTAGTTACGTTTTCAAACAATTATGTAGTGGATTAAAAAGTACAATGTTTGTAGTTCGAATCACTGTGGGGCAAGTATCTAAAATTTGTACTGAATAGAGTTCTGATGAGTAAATGCATTAGGCCTACTGCAGTTACTTTCCTCCCCCACCAGCCCTGCCCCTCAGATGAGACCAATAGTGTTATTATATTAAAGCAGCTCTTGTCCAATCCTTCATGGTCCTCCTCAAATCCGCTCATAAGCTCCCGAGAGAGGACGGTTTGATCCCCACTTGGAAAGGAGTCCTCCGTTTCCCCTCGTTGTCCCGCGCCCGGAGCAAGCAGGCGCCGTCCGAGCACCAGTGGTAGAAAGTGACTAAGTATTGCACGTCTACTCAAGTACTGTGTACAAAGCACAAATTTGACGAAGTATTTTGACTATATATATATTTTTACTTTATTGGAGTTTTCAATTCCAATACTTTTTTTATACTCCACTACATCTCAGAGGCAAATATTGTACTTTTTTACACCACTATAATTATTTGAAAACTTTATTTATGATAGTTACTTAATACATTTTGATTATTATTACTAAACATACATTAATCCCTTGAGCGCTGTTATATAGCCTACTTGAATATTTGAAAATAGCCGATCATCAAATGGGAACATTCTGCGAATTCTGTGAAAGCACTTTTACTTTTGGTAGGCCTGTACTTTATGTACTTTGCACTTTTACACAAGCAACATTTTGAATACCAGACTTTTACTAAAGTTGTTACAGAGTACGTCTACATTGCGGTATGGATACTTTTACTTACTTTACTTGACTTACTTTAACACTGCCACAGCGCGTGCTGACATCATAGGATGGAAGAATAGGCTCATGTATGGAGGAACCGGTGGGCCAGCGATGAATTGAAGAAAAAAAAGGGGGGGGGGCTGATTGAAAGGTCACATACTGGACACTGGCATGGCTTACTGTAATTTCAGCAAAGAAGGAGGAAGATTATTGGATGACTGTTAAAGATTACTGGACAAACGTTATTGGATAAGTTACTGTTCCTTTTTACAAGTATATAGGCCTATATTCAGAAAGCAAGAGGCAGAGTCACATTTTCCTGGAGGAGGAAGAATGGGCTTTGATGGAACCTAAGTATGTAGGCATGTGGAACACCACGTGTAGCTTATATATGATACCTACAGTAGTTACACAGACTGTTTCTTACTACTCTTCTGAGGACTTGACTGCATGATGCATCCAGCTAGTCAATTAGAACTCACGGCGCGGCGCATTGTGAGTTTGTAGATCCGCTATATTTCTTCTGGCGCAGGACACCAGCGCACAACCAATTGCAAATCAGGCATAGCATATGCCTAACTCTAACCCCTAAACCTAACCTCTGAATGCCTTTTTCCTAACCCAAACCCCAACCTGAATCCTTTTCCTTATATTGAAAGCCTAAGCACAGTCGCACACACACGCGCGCGCTGCATCTGCGTTTCGAGGTCGTCACTCTTCACACCGCGCTCGAGATGTGATTGTCTAAATAGAGGCTTCTTCCCAGGAAACCAGAGTGGACCTCTTGTTTACTCTGGACATATTCTTCGGGGCGGGGGGAGGGAGGGAGGGTGGGGGCTTCATCCTCCGCTGTGCTCTGACAGTCTGAGAGCTCTATCTGGGCACGGATCAGACGCTCGTCATCATCGGAGCCTCCCAGACCCGGTATGTTTAGAGCAGGTCCAGACCAGCCGCACAGCGCTGCACACAGTGCCAGCACAGTACAGCAGAGCACAGCCAGCCAGGCGGCCAATCGTTGCTGTCGGGGGGAAACCTTGTAGGTTCCAAAACGTTCCTTTATTAGCATTTTATTGCGATCGTGGGTCGCATTTAATATGAAAACTTGCAGATCGTGTCCGTCTGTCCATCCGTCCGTCCGTCATGTCTCATGTCATGCTCCACGCCTCATGTCACGCTCCATATATGGACAAGCTCCCTGATGTCATCAATATTAAGCCCATATCTGGGGATGCCGATATAATGCCCATATTGTGTCAGTCTCTGTAGTGTCAGCGCGACCTCGCCCTTAGGGCGTCTTACAGGTTTTATTTATTTATTACGATTTAAAATAGGCTAGTGAAAATAGCTCATCTACAATGCCTCGCATGGCGAGGTAGGCTACTTCATCATACTTTTGTATTGATTCATTTTAGGGCATAATCCGATTTTGGAGCAATGGAATAACCAAATTTTGCTCCCGTTTTGAGCTGTGGTCGGGTCGCCCAAAATGGACAATATTGTGTTTTTTGATAAAATAACACCCGGAACACTTTTTTGGAGACAAAATAACGACTAGTGCACACTATCGAGGTGTCAACTCTTTTTGTTTTGTGCACAAGTAGGCCAAACATGCATGGCCTTGTGCGCCAGCAGAGCGCACCATGAGGCGTGCCCTGCTGGCCTCATTGGCTGTTAATGAAGACATTACCAGGTATGCTCTGCATATAATTATCTTATCTTGATCATCTTATCTTATATATCACCAATGGCAACACCAGGAATGCTGGTCTCTCATTGGCTGTTAATGATCACCTTGCCAGAGATCCCTGATTGGGCTACGGTCTTCAACAAGAGGAGACACTGACACGATACATATTCATACATTCCCAGCCAATTCAGCGCTACAGTCTTCAAAAAAGGGAGACACCGACATACATACATACTGTAAATACATACAGTACTTGCGCGCTCTGCTTGCGCAAGTAATAAAAGGTAAGAAAGCGATTTAGCACAGACTTCTCCTTTAACAAGAGTGTGACTTGTGCTTGTGTAATAACTTAAGTCACCGTTTTGGACGTACAGTGCAGTGACGTTATTATGTGGGGCGGCATGGATTCTCTAGTAGGCTAATAAACTCTGGGAGTTTGCAGCTTTGTGATCTGTGGTGTGGTGAAGAAAACTGCATAACCGAGCTCTGCAGAGGAGGTAAAGTAATCTGAGAAAGTGAGTCTCAACCCTTTGAATTTCAGAGACGCCCCGGTTTGATATGGCACAGAGGCACAGACCCCCTTTTGATACCATTTATTTTAAACTATAAGAGTGTAGATGGAAAATTAAAGGGAGTCTCCGCAGACTCAAAACTGTGCAAAATCAAGTTATTTATTTATTTTTACCCTAACCCTAAATAAAGTGCAAGCTTTTGGTCATAGACCTTCTTCAGGCAGAAGGTCTTTTACAACTGTGAGAGTGTACAAATGGAACCAAATGAATACATAGGGGTCCATGTGGTTCCATTTATACTCTCACATTTACATTTGGTTCCCCCCCCCCCCTCAAGGACCCCCTGGCCCCCCAGAATGAGAACCACTGGTCAGAGAGAGACAGAGGGAGAGGAGTGTGCGCATTGTTTTATTCATGAGTGCAATTCCATGACTCAGGTCCACTGCTCCTGAAGCCTGCACATTCTGAAACCTTCTTCAGTCAGAGTATCTTTTGTGTAATGTCTGGTCTTTCTGTATAATGTACTTTATTATCATTATAGACTAGAGGATACAGTCACAAGATAAAAGGATAAACATGCTCGTAAAATAACACATGATAACAAGTGGTTGAGTGTTCAGATGGGTGGTTTTGAGATTTTCAAGAGAGGGTGACTCAGCTATAATAGAGGGAGTGCATGGGGCTGAATCTTCCAAAAACTTCAAAGCACAAGGCTCCATGATATCCTTGTGAAAATGCTTTGTATCCAAAATATCTAATCCTTGCATTGATATTTATTTTTGTCAAATGTGAACTGGTGTGCCGGCCATAGGCCTACCTATTGCAACTTGAACCCTAAAACTTCAACCTGGCGGCCCTATTTTGGGCATGATAAAAA
The DNA here is from genome assembly GCF_963921795.1 of Nannobrachium achirus. Lineage (NCBI taxonomy): Eukaryota > Metazoa > Chordata > Actinopteri > Myctophiformes > Myctophidae > Nannobrachium > Nannobrachium achirus. The sequence continues at coordinate 14,334,441 of NC_137829.1, forward strand.
AAAGAAAAAGAAAAAAAAGTATATTGGCTTTTTTTTTGCCATGTGACAAATGCCAAAATGAAACATAAAATACAGTAAATCCATAGACATGAGCCCCCCCCCCCCCCCCCCCACCCCCCCAAAAAAAAGTTCCAAACAAAGGGCAAAACATGACACAGGTTTTGTGACAGCGGCGATGTGTTTGCCAGTAAAGTAGTTAGCCTTGGTGTTGTATGAAAGCTGCCATGTGCAATTGTGAATGCATCATATTCTATTTGACATAAATGTTCTGTAGTTCTGCAGTTGGTCATGTTCACACCCTGGTTCTGTTGCCTTCCACCACTCCAGGCAATACATCAACTTCACCTGCTACCGCCGTAGACCACCCGTGTGTGTGTGTGTGTGTGTGTGTGTGTGTGTGTGTGTGTGTGTGTGTGTGTGTGTGTGTGTGTGTGCGTGCATGTCCGTACTGTACTTTCTGTGGTGCTCTACTCAGGAAATACCATCATCATCATCATCAGGTTCAGATGTTTTTGTCAGATAGGAGGAGCTGTGCGGTGGTTTCACCTCCAAGGCTTCTGGGAAATTCTGGAAATCACGTCAAAGGATTTTTTTTTTGCTTTTCTTTTTTTTTACGACTTCACGTTTCCATATAACCTTTTTTCCTCTCTCTCTCTCTTGCTTCACTCTCTCCGGGTTTTCCTTTATTTTTACAATATTCTTCCCCCCTTCCATCTGGCCTTGCTGCAAATTTTAAGAATTATTTACATTATTAAAGACAAATGTTGAAGTTACTTAAATAGATAATATCTAAATAATAATAATAATAATTGTGCCTGTATTAAGGGTTTGCTCTTGGAATAATATTCATAACTTTTCTCCTGTATTCAGCACCAGTGCAAACATAATTCCAATCGACCACAACATCATACATCACTAGTGCATACTGTACGGTATGTGTGGACTTTATAACTTTTTTTGTTTACATTATAACTTTCCCCAAAGCACTCAATACCTTTCAAAATCCGTTCAGGGTAAAACAAAAGGACACGATACATACAGTAAGAACAACGTTTATGGATATCAATCATATATACCAACTTCAGACCCAGAGTCTATCAGGGACACTACTTATAACAAACACATTTCCAGTGCGCCGTGCCAGCAATAACTGACATTAGCGAGCCATCGCCTGCCTGCCTGCCTGCCTGGCTACATTATTCCAATATCAGCGCTGACTGGCAAGAAACCTTGTAGACCTATCAGTGGTGGAAAAAGTACTCCCATTTTTTACTCAAGTAAAAGTATCAATACTGCAATATAGAAATACTCTGTTACAAGTAAAAGTTGGGAATTGAAAACCTACTAGAGTAAAAGTATGAACGTATTGGCATCAAAAGTAAAAGTAGAAAATGTTTGGAAATAGCAGAACTACAAGCTCACAACGGGGTGGAGTAGAAGTAAAAGTATTGGAAATGCTCAGTGCAAATACATGCAAATGTACTTAGTTTTCTTTACGACACTGCCTTGTATCTCCATGCTTCAACTTTGTGCATTTGCTGTATTTCTGTATTTCAACATATAATAGGGTCACAAAAGTAGCGGGGGGAAGAAAAAGCTTGTAGATGAGCTCTTTTGTAATGGTTAAAGTGAAAGTGGTTAAGTGTGTCAATTGGGTTTTATAAATATTGAACCAATGAAACGTATTAACAAGAGCTTGTGACTAAATAATAACTACATTAGATCCATTAGGAACACAGATTATTATTATTCCTCCCATTTCCTGAAAAGCAAGGGTTTTGGACATATGAGGTTTCCACCCGACAGCAACTATATACTGTAATTCCCCCTCTTTTCCGTAATTGCATGTAAAAGCCATTATGATCTTGGGGTCCATGCTAATCATATCTTGGAGGCTGGCCGCTGCAGGGTAATTGTTGAACTTTCCATCAATACGCGGAGGCAGAAATGCAGTCCTGGCACCAGGCTCGCTGCAGCTGCATCCACAGGTCCATCCACCCAGTTCTGAGTAGTCTCAACCTTTATAGCGCTGAGACGTCTGCTCATGTCTGCACGAGCTCCAGATCTCTGCCTGATGAGGACTGAATCCTATACACACACGCCATGTGCACATACAGATCCATCTAGAACAATTTGAATATTGTGTAAAAGTAAGATTTCTTGAAACTTTCATATATTTCTTGAAACTTTCATTATTCTAGATACATTGGACATTCAGTGAATTATTCCAAACCTTTAGTTTTTTTTTGTTAAAATGTTGAATTTTTATGGCATGCAGCTCATGAATATCAAAAGTCCATGTTTCAAAACATTACAATATTACACGAGACCAATCAAAAAAAGGATTTATAATGTCAACCTTCTGAAGTCAGAGTTGCTTGGAGTCCAGTGGGAATTTAAGTTTCCGAAGTCAGTTATGATTTGGGTGCTATGGAATCTGCAATGCTTTTTCACACAATATTCTAATTTTTCTAGATGGATCTGTATGTTACTGTAACTGTGCTGTTGGCAGTCTGCTGCCACAGGATGAGAGATATTTCAAAATGTACAAGCTCACAACAGACTGAAGTATATCAGCAAGAGGCCTAAGGGCGAAAAGCGACGTCGCCCAGGACGTAATTCACACAAAACGATGTGGATACAATATTTTCCCAAATATGATGTCTGACATCATAGATGTCTTATGTTATAGACCACATGAGACTCACACAATATGTCCATATATGAGCATCATATGGGCTTAATATTGATGACATCAGGGATCTCCATATACTGTATAGGCATACAAGGGACAAGGATGGAACAATGTGATGTCACAACAGGTCAGCAGCTATAGACATTGAGGTGATGCGAACAAGATACGGACAAGATGTGACAGTCTTCATAGTTAACCGCGACCTACAGTCGCAAAAATACATCTTAATTGGTTAATGTTGGGCTTGTATTAATCCTATATTAACTCTCATACTGCCAGATTATTTATTTATTTATTGGGTCTGGTGCCATCAAAAAGCGGCTTACCTTTGCGACGTTATAGTAGATAGACAGACAGACATTTATTTATTTATTTTTATTTTTTTGGGTTGTGCAATAGTGCACTTTGGTCTGCCAGGCAGCAGAGGGCGGCGTCATGCGAGAATGAATGTGAATTGTCCTGCTATGTGTTGCCGTACATTCAGAGCAGTCACTGGCTACAGAGCCTTACAGCCAGAGGAAATCAACAAGGAAGTGAATTGTTCTCCGTTGATCTAACGCATAATGGATTTTTTACACCATCACCGCGGAAAATGTGTTTACAGTAGACGGCCGCGCGACCCCTCATCAGCTTACAGTCATCAGACGAACGAACCGAACGAGCGCCGTATTGGCGGAGAGGTCTTGCGCAATCGGGCGAACGTGAACGTTCGAAGCGGTGGGAGAGTTAACTATGACCACGACTCACTGTCGACTCAGCCCTAACTAAAAGAAGTTCCTAATAGTGACTCCCAACCTCGCTGTGTCGTCATGGCACCAGGCGCAAAAAAATTGCCTATAGAATAGAACAATCATTCACTACCATTTATCGAGTTTGGGTTGATATTCATGACCAAATATGGCACCGGGCTGCCCGCAGAGCACAACTTCTAAAGGGTGTCATATAGGTGTGAGAGTCCCGAACTACATGTGAGGGTAATATAAATCTAATCTGTAAATTTAGACTAAAGCTGTCAAATTATCTGCATCAAATGTTATTCTGAGGTGCTGATGCAGTGGGGTAGAAGTATATACAGTAAGTATTGAAAAATGGACTCAAGTAATACTCAAGTAAAGCTAAATTAAATGTACTTTCCACTGAGAGGCGTAGCATTGGTGTGGTTGATGAGTGTGTTAACAGTGTACAGGCAGCTGTCAGAGCTGTGCTCTCTCTCTCTCTCTCTCGCTCTCGCTCTCTCTCTCTCTCTCTCTCTCTCTTTCTCTCTCTCTCTCTCTCTCTCTTTTGAAACATTTAGAGCCTCATCAATCAAACACCCACACCCCTGTGTGTGTGTGTGCGTGCATACGTGTATGTGTGTGTGCACACACCTATACTACATGTATGAGGTAATTTATAATATGGGAATTAGCGTGCGTGTGTGCGGGCGACGTGCATGTGTGTGTGTGTGTGTGTGTGTGTGTGTGTGTGTGTGTGTGTGTGTGTGTGTGTGTGTGTGTGTGTGTGTGTGTGTGTGTGTGTGTGTGTGTGTGTGGTCACCTGTGTGTGGGGCCATGTGCAGTAGTTTATAATTTGGTTAATAGTGTGAGTTCAGTGTTTATGTTTCTCTTTGCGTGCTTCAGAACAGGAAGTGGATTAGTGGACCAGGAGGTTCCTGTTCGCTGACTTCACCTGCGCTGTTTCCTTTACGCTGTTCTTGTTGCCTAGCAGCGTCTGCCCTCTCCAGACGGAGCTGGATATTTCATATATCCCGTTTTTTCAGATATCCACATAGAAAAATATCTAGGCCCACACGACAAAGATATCTAGGTCTAAAATACACACAGTAAAGTCTTCAGAGATATCCGGGTTCCATGTCTACACGGATCCAATGAATCGGATATTTTTCAATGTCTTCACTTATTTATCCGGTTTAAAAAATATCCAGTTTCGCGGCCGAAATGTCCAGCTTCGTGTGGCTGTGAGCCCCAACAGCATAAAAAAATGTCTAGCTTCAGAAATATCCAGCTCAGTGTAGCCGGCACCTTAGACTGCCGGGGATTTCACTCATCTTGGAGGGACAATTGCGCATTGTTAATGATGGTGATGGATAAAATAACAAAACATATAGTCTATGGAAAGGCATACTCGTGCTCTATACGTTTCAAACATGTTCTGCTATCTTGTAAAGTGGAAAAGTATAGGGCAAGTTGTGGGCAAAAAACAGGCTCCTGATAAGACATTTTGAGAAAAAGCATGTTTTAGTTTTTAAAATGAATAAATGATGAATAAAATATGATTATATTATAAACTATACCTTCAAGGCAAACTTGTGCTCTTTCCAGCGCTCCAAACCATATGTTTCGAAAATGTTCGGTTATCTCGTAAAGTGGAAAAGTATAGGGCATGGTATGTAAAAACAGGCTTCTGAGAAGAGATTTTTTATTTTTGAAAATGGAATAAATGATGAATACTATGGGCTTAAGATAAATTCACCCTCTTTCCAGTGCTCCAACCCAGAAACATTCTAACATGTTCTGTTTTTTAGAAAAAGGCCTTTTTATTTGTTTTTTTATTAGCCATGTATCACCAAGGAACAAACTGAATACATGTTTTAGGAAAGTCAAAGTTTAGTAAAGACTCTCAATCAGAACTATTTTCTGCCTTTTATTTTTGGCTTCAGTGATGCAGAAGATATTTGCAGTATTTTTTTTCAAACAAATGGAAAATAAAATAAAATAATAAAGTTTTACAGACTTTTACATTCAAGTTCATTCACATAGTAGTACATTGTACAATTCAATTATGTGAATGAATTATGTCACTTGGGGGCGCTCTCGCTCTCTTTCTCTCTCTCTGTCTTACTGCAGGTCACACATAGACATCAAAGGGGGCTTGAGTCTTCCATCTAAATAACCCTCCATCTAGCATAGGCTGCACCTAAAATAGATGATCTACAAGCTCTCAACGTGTTGCAGCGCGATGCGTTGAGAGCTTGTAGAGCTTTTAGAGCTAGTAGATCTGCTATTTTCGCATTCTAGGACATTTTAGGACATGTCAGCCCCTGCCCCTCAAATATCCTCTGCACGTCCCTGCTCTACAACATTAGCTTGTTTGCTTCAGCTAACAATGGAGCCTTGATTGAAACTTGTCACAACAAGTTACTTGTATAACAGTTGGATCAACTGTTTTTTGGCGTAGTTGTGGGCCGCGGACCCCCGCATGGTTCTGTTAGAAGTGTTGGCCGGAGACCAGATGGACCCCCCTTCACAACACAGCATCGCGAGGACCCCCTTTTCCTGACAAACGCGTTATTGATTGATTTATTTATGTAACAGTTGAATATGTTGACTTTTCGTGGGCTGCGGACGCATGGTTCTGTGAGAAGTGTTGGCTGGCGACCGGGGGATGGAGGACCCCCTTGGCTTCGCGACACGCATCGCGAGGACCCCCTATCCCTGACAAATGGATTGCGGGCGTTATTGATTGATTTAGTTATGTAACAGTTGAATAAGTAGATTTTTGGGCTGCAGACGCATGGTTCTGTGAGAAGTGTTGACCAGGACCCCTCTACCAAGGGCATATGGAATATAAACGTGGTGTGGATTCTAATCAACCATCTAAAGGTATGTTTTAGAAACATTTTATGGCGATGTGTTTTGTGTTTTGAGAGGAGAGGAGAGAGAGGCAGGCAGATCTCTATAGCACTGTGGTTTTTGATGGAACTGAAATTATGTGCTGATAAGGGGTCCAGGGACCACTGAAACAGACAGCGGACCACCCAGCTAAGGGATATACACACACACACACACACACACACACACACACACACACACACACACACACACACACACACACACACACACACACAAGCTGCAGCTTTCTGGTTACCTGTCTGTATTGCTCTCATTGTTTAATTGGTTTCTGATGGTGCTGTACCATGTAGCTTGATTTAATGATTTTTACTTTAATGTGAGGCTGTGCACTTTTGTTTAATGTTGTAAAAACACTGTCAGACTTTCAGGAAGTGTATGTTGTGAGAGGCTGGATAAGGCTGAGATCTTTTGTGTACAGTACAGTAAAAGACAAACACTAAACCAGGGGTTTTCATGCCAAAAACCCAACCTTTTCATAGATTCCGTATAGTTTCATTGTTTGATTCATGTCGTTTTGTGTTTTCAGATACGTAGGCTATTTAACCACTTGAACCATCAATACTTAACTTGACATTTACCTCTGTACTGTACTTAGTCTGCTCTTTTTTCCCCTCTACGTCAAACGTCTTTGCCAAAAATAGCCGATCTACAAGCTCACAATGCCTCGCAGTGCGAGGCGTTGTGAGTTTGTAGATCTGCTATTTTTGGCTAAAGTTCTCAGAATATGGACACTATAGGATTCAAGTGGTTAATATAAAAAAGGAGAAAAACGTTTCTATCACACAAAGGATTTGGAGGCCCCCCTGTAGTAACTCTGGGGACCCCCTAGGGGTCCCAGACCCCCTGTTGAAGACCTCTGCACTAAACCCCTCATTTATGCTCCATGTCAAATGCATGTAGCCACTGTCAGGTAGAAACCTTGTATGGCCATCATAATATTTTGTCCTATTTTATACTTTGTTTGCCATATCGCACACAAACAGGGACGGCTCTAGGGGGCGGCTATGGGGAAATAGCTGCCTTTATCCAAAGTGCTTTACAATGTGCATTGCATTCACACACCGACGGCAGAGGAAACCATGCAAGGGACCAACCTGCTCATCAGCTTGGTCCATTGTTTCTATTAATATGTTGGATTAATGTTAACGTGTTTTTTCAGCCAAACACTTGAACCTTCAATACAATAGTAAACCTGACCCCTGACTCTGCACTTGGTCTGCTCTGTTTTCCTTCTACTGCTAACCAAACAAACACTTGCTGCGAGACGTTGTGAGCTTGTAGATCTGCTATTTCCAGGCTAATGTTCCCCTCAGAATAGGCATGCTACAGGGTTGAGATGGTTAATGTGTTTCTATCACACTGAGATTTGCGTTGTGAGGCGTTGTGAGCATGTAGATCTCCTATTTTCACAATTTCTGACTATTTGACAATTTGGCCAACATTTAATTTGTAATTTTAGAGGTATTAAAAAGTCCTTAAATTGTCACTTTAGAAATGTGCAGATACCCAAACTATATGTTGGTTTGTTTACTTTTGAGTGAATGTTTCTTTTTAAATTAAGTTAATCATCTGGGGACCCCCCAAAATAATTTGGGGACCCCCCTGGGGGTCCAGACCCACAGGTTGAGAACAACTGCTCTAGGGGACCCCCCGGATCCCCTGTTAAAGATCCTTGAAGTAGGACAGGAATTTACAAAAAAAAGTTAAGAAATAAATACAAATTGAGATACAGTAGGCCTACAAGGTTTCTGCAAGGCAACAACGATACATAAGGGGATCATGAATGAGCCTTCACCTGCAAGTTTCTATCTGCAGATACAAGTTACACGGCGCTGTTTTAATATGTACATGCAAAGTGTGAACAAATATATTCATATCCACTCATAATCCCATGAAATATTCATGGAGGATAAGGGCTGTAATGACTCCACTGTCACATTGCAGGGGAAATATATGACTGGCAATTACCATGCCGTCAACACACACACACACACACACGCACACACACGCACACGCACGCACACTCACTCGCTCGCGCACACACACACCATCAATGCATGTTTTCAACCCCTGATACATTATGTGTGGAGTTGAATGATACTCAGACACTGGACTGTTCCGTTACACTGTCCCAACACACACACACACACACACACACACACACACACACACACACACACACACACACACACACACACACACACACACACACACACAAGCACACAAGCACGCAAGCGCATGCCTGACAGTGTAAACACGATTTGTCTTGTTGCAGTGTGTGGTTTAGGATCACAGAGGACAGGATGTCAAGAAACTACAGCTGGTACTGGACTGTGTGTGTGCGTGCGTGCGTGCGTGCGTGCGTGCGTGCGTGCGTGCGTGCGTGCGTGCGTGCGTGCGTGCGTGCGTGTGTGTGTGTGTGTTGATGGATGCAGTTGGACCACAGGCCTGCTGTTGTTGTGATTTATCAATGTGTTTGTCTGCTAATGAGACTCTCTCAATCACTGTGAGGCCATCAGGACACACAGCACTGCGTGCTAATGACCAGAGTTAAACTAACTCATGTTAAGGTGGCTCTTCACCGCACAGACTATAAGAGACTCTTTCCACTGATCACGTGACCGGAACCAAACAAAAATTAGTTTTTCTACGTCTGTAGGGGGGGGGGGGGGGGAAGTAAAACACCACACAGTGCATCTCTATGGGACGAGTGGTGGAAAGCGAGGTTGACGCCAGAGCCTCTATCTTTCAAACGGATAATACAAAAGAATACAGTAGCCTATTAGCTGAGGCAAAAGTCTTGGACACTAACTCGAGCGGCGTCAGTTCAGCAAAAGCTAAGGTATGGCAACATGACTGGTGTGTTGCACGCGTGCAAGACACCAGTCATGTTGCCATACCTTAGCAACAGGCATGATGAATTTATTTTAAGAAGTACATTTTATTTTTTTCCCCTGTAGCCTAGGTATGACAGCTGCCATACCTTGCCATACCAAATTGACGCCTCTGCGAGCGACGCGGAGCCGGCTGAAGCGGACGCTCGGCACGACGTCTCGCTCGCCTCACAGCTCGCTTGCGGGTGCCTCTCGTGGCTCAACTCCGCTTTAGGCGGCGCGCGTCCGTCGTGTTTATTTTTTTATTTGATTGTGGAGCCGCCAACCGTCTATATCTTTGGCCTGAGAAAGGCTAGACTGGAAGGGTACCTACCGCCTTCCAGTCAAACGATGTTTGGTCACTGTAACGATAGGATTGTTATGTTTGGTATGTGTTTCCACGTGGACCGAATAGTGTGTGACTCACCATGCAGCCAGGCTGACAGAGCCAGTGTTTAACATGTGCTAGGTTCTGTGAAGCTATAATAAAAGTGTTATAATAAAAGTGTAAACCGCTACAATTGCTTTAACCGTTCTGTGCATGAGAGGCAAGAATATGAAACAGTCACATTGGTCCAATGAAGTCACTGTTTGTATTTTGAGGAGTGAGAGTGTGTTGACCATTTTGTACACTCTCAGAGTTACACATGGATGAATTAACACTGAGGATTTCACTGTTGGATTCTGCTTATTCTATCTTTTCATATTCAATTGACCTGAAAAGGGGAGAATAGAAATAACTGAACTCTTTTTTTTGTTTCGTACTCAGGTATATAGAAGAAGTAATGAGAAAACTGTGCCGAGTGCATGAGCCGGGCTCAGTGCAGGTATTGGATCAGTCCATTATCGCTCTTTTTCTTATTGGATTAGTACAGAGATGAGATAGTGTGTGGTTATACTGCACTGTAGCAGGGCTGGCAGGGAGTCTTGTAAGCCCATCATCTCCAAGAAAGGAAAGTAATTTATTTTAAAACATCATCTCTTGTCCTCGCTGCTGCTGTGGTCACCTTATCATCTCTCCTCTGCTGATGTATTCTCTCTATCTCTCTCTGTCTCACTGTTTGATTCTGTCTCTCTCTCTCTCTCTCTCTCACACCCTCCCATTTACATACTAATGTGTGATCAACTCCATTATAAAGCAGCCTGATCCCTTCTGACAAATACCCAGCATCCTCCTAAAGGCAACGTTTTATATAATATATGAAACATTTATGTGTGTGTGTGTGTGTGTGTGTGTGTGTGTGTGTGTGTGTGCGCGCGTGTGTGTGTGTGTGTGTGTGTGTGTGTGTGTGTGTGTGTGTGTGTGTGTGTGTGTGTGTGTGTGTGTGTGTGTGTGTGTGTGTGTGTGTGTGTGTGTGTGTGTGTGTGTGTGTGTGCACATGCATGGGTGTATATACACATGTATGCGTACGCGCATGCACGCACGCGCGCACACACACACACACACACACACACACACACACACACACACACACACACACACACACACACACACACACACACACACACACACACACTTAAGTGTGCTGTGCATTTAGGGAGCTAAGCGGAGGCCTGGTGATCTGTCAGTGAGAGCAGGCTAGTTAAGCTGCTGGAAGCTTCCCTTCATCAGGGTGACACAATCAACTCCCTGCTGCACCTACCTGTACCTGGCACATGCACACATAGACATCAAAGTGGGCTTGAGCCCCTGCCCTTTTACCCGTCTGTAAAAAGTGCCCTCTCCACACCATGAATGCTGTTTTTACTATGGTGGAAGAAATGTAAATGCCGCGCGCGCGCGCACACACAGACAGATCAGATAGCAAAGGGCATTATCCACTCTCCTGTCAGCCTGATCCTCTTCTTATCGTATATCTCACACACAGACCGATGTGTTTGAATTCATCTGGCGCTCCACTTGTCAGAAATGAGAAAGGAATCAAGCAGCTTGTGATGATGACACCGATAAGCTGCTGCATCTAGTTGACACTGTCGTCCCTCCACAAAGGAATGGCACCTCTGGTGTCACACTGTCCCCTGTCCACCCACAAAGGAAACACACCTCTAGTGTCCCCAGGACTCACCCAGCTCACTTTGCCAGTCTACTTTCAGGGTTCCCACGGTCATGAAATTCCTGGAAATATTTTGAAATTAGAAAAATATTTTTCCAGTACTGGAAAAGTTTTGGAATTTATCAAGGGTCCTGGAAGGTCCTGGAAATAATGCATTGTCTTTGGTTATTGATTTTGTTAATACCTCTGAAATGACAAATTAAACATGGGCCAAATTGTCAAATATTGTGAAATTGTGAAAATTGTGAAAATTGTGAAAATCGCAACGCATGGCGTTGTGAGCACGTAGATCTGCTATTTTCACAATAGAACCGTGGCGTGTTATGCAAAATTCCTCAACTCTTAGTGCTCGTCGGGGTGCCGGGTCCCCAGTTAAAACATGATTATTTTGGGGGTCACGGCCTGAAAAGGTTGAGAACCACTGGCATACACTACTTGTCTTTGGGCATTGCGCATAGGAGTAAGCGACCTGTTATTGAGCTGAATTATTGTTATATAGTCCTGGAAATTTGGGTTAAATATTCTGGAAAAGTTTTGGAAAGGTTTTGGAATTTAATTGGTAAAAATGTGTGGGAACCCTGTACTTTGTTGTTGGCTCAAGGTAGAAGACGGAGTGCAACATCTCTCAATGGGTCTAGTCTTTAAAGAGCAAGTGAAATCAAAAATATGTTTTCCACCTGATACGTGCATTATCATCCCTTGGGTCTGTTATCACCGTTGTCATCCCTTATAGCTAAGGCTCAGAAGTCTGACTACTGGCTACCAGGAGCTGGTAACCCCGTTATCACTCTTAGTCTTCTCATTGCAATGTGCATGCGCCAACACACATTAAAGTCCTACCCACGCTAGGATTCGAGATTACCAGGTTGGGAATTCTTGCCATGCTCTCTTACTGAGGACGCTACTGAGACGGAGGCGTCAACCCCGACATTGCTATTTTATTGACAAAGCTGCGTCGGAGGCGTGCCGTCTCAGGTGACGATGAACCTGTGAGGCCCCGCCAAGCAAGCGGTAACGAGCGAGTCGCCGGGCCAAATGGTGTGAACGTCGCCTGAGCCGACTCAACAGAGTTATGTGCCGTTATGGACAGAATAGTAAATATTAATCCCTAGTTCACATGGTCCAAGTAAAAAGCAAGCAAAAAAACTGTCGGCCAGCTGCCTGATTAGGGTTAGCAGGTAATCCATACAGTAGCTCCACCTTTACCACTCTCCATGACTCTGCTGCCATGGTAACGGCTCTCACCAATGACTGAGGAGTATATACCTGCTAGGTCTACCTGTCATTCATGCGTTGTATGAATCGTATAGCCAGTTAACAAGCTAAAAAACTTGTATCTTACCTCCATGTCATGGATTTTCAGAACACACTTGTTCTCCAAGCCTCCGACGAGGAGGACTTCCGCCGTATTTCCTGAAACGCCTTTGTCTCGCAGGCTAAAGTCAGTAGGCTCTCTCTTCGATCTAACATCCATCCAACACCTGTTCCACCATGGGCCGAGAGTCACACCGAGGCAACCCTCTCCAGCCCAACACTGGAGCTCTTTAGCGGTGTGCTCTCTAGAGGTATCTAAAGAGCACAACGTTTATGAATGTGAATGTGCCAACGTATCGCAAGATTGTCCATAGTTTGCTGTTTTTTCCCTCTACACCTGACCAAACCTCTTCACCGAAAATAGACGATATATGAGCTCACAACGGTGTTGTGAGTGTTGTGAGCTTATTGATTGTCTATTTTCTGCGAATGTTTCTCCAGAATAGGGATGCTAAAAAAAACCTGGACCCCCGTTTGAAACTGTAGAGTAGACCCTCAAGAATCATCATTATTTGTCAGTGCCTCACACAGCTACATGCAGTGAAATATTGGGTCTGCAGGACTATGCCAACAACAACAACAACAACAACAACAACAACAACAACAACAACAAGCATTCAAAGCTGTTTCTGCATCATGCAGAGAAAACTTAAGAAAACCAGTGCATGTGTAAGTTCAGTCTTTGAAGAGTGAAGGCATGTGGACATTAATAAATGAGGGCAGGAGATAAAGTAAAGTCTGGGATTTAGATAAACGGCAATCCTCACGGATTAACATGACATTCTAATGTTCCTCCCTTATCACACTGCATGATAAACACTGTGTGTGTGTGTGAGTGTGAGTGTGAGTGTGTGTGTGTGTGTGTGTGTGTGTGTGTGTGTGTGTGTGTGTGTGTGTGTGTGTGTGTGTGTGTGTGTGTGCGCGCGCGCGCGTGCATGAGTGTGTGTGTGTGTGTGTGTGTGCGTGCGTTTGTGTGTTTATTGTCCGTAAGGGATTAAACATAATTGTGTGCTGACAGGAGCCATATTATTGTGTGTGTGTGTGTGTGTGTGTGTGTGTGTGTGTGTGTGTGTGTGTGTGTGTGTGTGTGTGTGTGTGTGTGTGTGTGTGTGTGTGTGTGTGTGTGTGTGTGTGTGTGTGTGTGTGTGTGTGTGTGCGTGTACGTGCTGTCACCTCGTTGCTCTGTGGGATTAACACTGTGCCAAATGTAATGTCTCCCCGTAGATTTATCTCATTATTACACAGATACATACCGAGACATTTTATCTACATGTTTAATCTTTTTCATGTTTTTCTTTTTCTTTCTCTTTTCATAAACCATAACCTTGTTTCGGTGGTTTTCTGGATCGGGGCCCCCTTGAAAACCAGCCTGCCATATTAAGTGGTCAGATGGGTGGTCTGCGTGTTTATTTTAGTGACCAATCGATCACTCTGCACTTGAAGATCTGCTGTTTTAGGCCCCATATACACAAAGACAATACACTGAGTCGTTTCCAAAACGTTTACTGTACATACGGAATCGTGTGTCTACATGAAACCACTGAGAACGGCACCAAAACCACTGTAGTATATTTGCCAGGCCTCTGAGTGGCGCTGTAAAGCTACCACAAAGCACCAAAAAGAGAGAAGAAGAGAGCGATGTTGTTATTTTTTTACCTTTTCTTTTTATCATGTCCACTTGTTGCTGATGGAGGTAGTGTGGGAGGGAGGAGTACACTTTGCTGTAAAAGCCCTATCGTACTCATTAGCACAAAAGCAACATATTTGATGTGGTTGTTGGGAGGGGCGGGGGGCTCGGCGCATGCGGGTTAGGAAGAGGTTGTGCTGCAATGTCATAGTTTCAGGAATTATGCGGCTGTACATATGGAGCCACGACGGCGCCGTTTTCAGATGGATTCACTCTGGGAGCCGGTTTCAAAGATCTTCGTCTTCGGGCACCCAAGGCGCTGGCTCCGTGTGGCAGAAAGGTCTAAAAGATAAAGAACTAGTACGGAATCACCCAAATTTGTTTTCGTCTGGACGCCGCCTTAGACAATACAAGGTTTCCTGCCGACAGCGATGATATACAGTACAGTCAGCGGTCATCAAATAATGTTCTTATTTTAATCATAAGACCCAAGTCTCCAGGTTTTCTTCAGAATATGTTATGACGCTTATTTACTGTGACACTATGGCACATTAGGAGTCCACAATTACTATAGGGGTTCTCAAATATTTTAAAACACACACACACACACACACACACACACACACACACACACACACACACACACACACACACACACACACACACACAGTATATGCATATACTGTAAACGTTTCATATATTATATAAAATGTTGCCTTTAGGAGGATGCTGGGTATTTGTCAGTAGGGATCAGGCTGCTTTATAATGGAGTTGATCACACATTAGTATGTAAATGAGAGAGAGAGAGAGAGAGAGAGAGAGAGAGAGAGAGAGAGAGAGAGAGAGAGAGAGAGAGAGAGAGAGAGAGAGAGAGAGAGAGAGAGAGAGAATTAAATATAAAACGTTGCTATGCAGAAAGAAAGCTGCTGAGAAATTCCTATACAACAATGTCCATATATGGACAAAAAGCATGAAAATGTAAGTTGGCCGTTCTTGTCATACAGTAAAGCCTAAAGAAGTGGAGTTCACGCACACACACACACACACACACACACACACACACACACACACACACACACACACACACACACACCCTAAAGTAGTGGAGTTTACACAAACGTGATGAAAAATGAATCTCGCAGACACGTTTTTTTGCAGAACAGTGAAAAGTTGATCAATGGCCGTTCTCAGTGTGGACTAAACAAGTCCAAAGCTGCTACATTAAACATCTCGTTAGTACTTGACGTGCTCTGTCCAAACTCACTCCATCTCTCTGATCCGCTATTTATCGCCAGCAAGAAGTACTCGACAACATGACATACTCTGTTACAAGTACTGTAAGCAGTGGCGTCAGTTCAGCAAAAATAAGGTATGGCAACATGACTGGTGTCTTGCACGCGCGCGAAGACACCAGTCATGTTGCCATACCTTAGCAACAGGCATGATGAATTTATTTTAAGAAGTACATTTTATTTGTTTCCCCTGTGCCAAAAGTGAAAGTACACATCACGCAGAATGTCCCATTTCACCTTTTTAAACTGTTTGCAGATATTTCAAAGATAGTCGGCTATATACGTAGATCACATTCATGTATGTTTTGTAATATCAAAATCTACAAAGTAACTCTTAACTAAAGTTTTTAAACAATTGTAGTAACAAACAATGCAATATTGACCTTTGAGAAGGAAGATAGATAGATAGATAGATAGATACCTTTATTATCCCAAGGGGGAAATTCAGTTGTCCAGAAGTAGCACAGCAGTATACCGTTATTTACAAAGTTACAGAGACGTAAGAAAAGATAGATAAGAGGGAAAAAAACAAAAACAAAGACAAGAGCAGTACAGTACCAAAAAAGAGAAGGTGCATCAATAGAGGGGGCGAATAATATATAAGTATACTGTATACATAAAGTGTCTTGCAAAAGAGACCATAGCAGTCAATGCTAGTTAGTGCAAACAAGTATCTCACTGTCATTGTTAAACAAAGCAAAAATACTCAGAAACTACCAACACTAACAACCTAATAGAGGGTATGCGCATGACATCACTGTTGCTGGAAGTTATGTGGGAACACGCCTACTGAGTGGCAAAAAACTCATTTCTGCCATTGACAGCCCATACATCCAAACAGAAAAGTCCTATCTGATTGTATTAAACAAAGTTAACTCACCAGCATTGCGGCTGTACTGAAAGCTTGAATTATCCTCTTTCTATCTGCAAAGTTTTTTTTTCATAAAAATCCACCATAGGCATGTTATGAGCTACTTTCTGTCAAGACATTCTGTGCAGGTTTTTATTTTTCCAAGTGTCAGAGTTTGGAAGCACTCGTTTTCAACAACACAACGTCCTGCTGCCTCCTGCATTATGTGCAAATTAGAAACAGGTGGTATGCAGGGCTGTTGAGTGATTTGCAACTAGCACTTCCAAACTCCAATGCTCCATGCTGCTCAATGTTTTGCCACTCAGTCTAGATTAGGGGGGCGGATCCCAGTGGACGTGCATACCCTCTATAGTGCAGTGTCAAAAATCAGTGCGGAAAAAGAAGAAACTAGGAAGCGTGTCACCGCAAGGCGCACATGAGCACTCTTCCTGGAAGGTCCTTAGAGGTCAAAGTCAATACAGCAATAGTTCCTTAGAGGTCAAAGTCAATACAGCAATGGTTCCGTAAGTCTAAGTTAGGAAGGGAGACCTTTTCAAGCGTCCGTTATGTGTCTCGTTGTACAGCTTAAGGGCAGCCGGTACAAAATATTTTGCTAATGATGAAGATGGAGTACAAGTAAAAGTACTGGTATTGAAAATTTGAAATGATCCAGTTAAGTAAAATTACAAAAAGAATATTGGAAACAAATTATACTTACAGAGCCAAAGGTGATTCAAAAAAGTTCAACCTTTTTTTCCAGCAGATCTACAAGCTCATAATATGCAAGCTTGTTGATCGGCTATTTTCGAAAAGCCAACCTATAAAGTTATAACTTAGCCTAAATGCGTGGTGTTTTGTAATAACTAAGACTCCCTAATCGGGAGATAAGTGACGGTCAGGTCGCATATACAAATTTAGAAGGCAATGGTTGCCAATCAGGAGGGAATATGGGAAATGGGACAGATCCATATTGATGACTTGACTTTAGAGATACTGTGTACCACTTTGTGTGATTTTAGGGCAAAAATCTGTAGGAGCAGTGTCCAAAAATGTGTAACTAGTAACTCATCCTGCCAAATAATTGTAGTGGAGTAAAATGTGTAATATTAGACTCTGAGATCCAGTGGTTAGAGGTATGAAGCATTGGGGGTAAATTGTCACATCACAGGTTTACAAGCGTAAATCAGTGGGTGAAATGTGTACTTTGAAAGTGTACTTTATTGTACAGCGCTTGAGTAAATGTACGTTGTTACTGTCCACTACTGGACTTGACGTGCTGTGGCGGGAGCTCGCTCTATCTTGGTGGTCCGTCATCTTTTGGGGGGTGATTCATATGGTGCTTGTTGATGGGTCCAGTCTGAGCGCTGGTTCCATAACAAAGTTAACTCACCAGCATTGTGGCTGTACTGAAAGCTTGAATTATCCTCTTTCTATCTGCAAAGTTTTTTTTTCATAAAAATCCACCATAGGCATGTTATGAGCTACTTTCTGTCAAGACATTCTGTGCAGGTTTTTATTTTTCCAAGTGTCAGAGTTTGG
>NC_137829.1:14357316-14359816 GCF_963921795.1 Nannobrachium achirus
ATTCCTGGGTGTGCATCCAATCCCCATACCTCCATATTTAAGCAAGGTTTCATTTTTAATTAAAGTCAATGAAGAAGATTAATTCACAAATACATTTATTTAAATTAAACTAGTAGCGTATCTCTTCGCAAAACGCAGCCCTACGTGTCCCGATGAAGCCGGTCGATTTGACATATGGCCCAAGTATGTGCCACCAAAACTGTGGGAGGAGTAGCGTGTCAAAAAAGAAATTGATGGATGGATGGATGGTAGGATGGGTGGATGGAAGGAATAATATTGTGGTTGCCACACTAACTAAAATAAACTTCATTTTTCACCTTATGAGCCAGTGGTTCTCAATCTTTTCAGGCCACGACCCCCAAAATAATCATATTTTAACAGGGGACCCCCCAACCTGACTAGCACTAAGAGAAGAGTTGAGGGCAAGGCATTACATTTAGTATACAGTAACACAGTTTCTATTGTGAAAATAGCAGATCGGCTATTTTCACAATTTCTGCCTCTAATATTTGACAATTTGGCCAATGTTTAATTTGTGATTTTAGTGGTATTAAAAAGTCCTTAAATTGTCACTTTAGAAATGTGCAGATTCTCTCTACACTTAAACATTATGTTGGTTTATTAACTGTTGAGTGAGAAAACAATGTTGCACATTAAGTTAATCATCTGGGGACCCCCCAAAAATAAGGTGGGGACCCCCCTGGGGGTCCCGACCCACAAGTTGAGAACCAGTGTTATAAGCGAGGGGTGTTCATCAGCTCCTCCCTCACATACAACCCTCTTCATTTTAACCACTTAAACCTCATACGGTTGGATGGAGTTCCTCAGGGCTCTATACTAGCCTATTGACAAGCTCACAATGCGCCACGCTATTTTCAGCTAAAGCTTTCCCCACAATACGGATGCTGTTTTTTTCTTTTAAAGTGGTTAAAATATTTATCTTGTTAAGGGCTAATAACTGACGCGAGGTATGCTTGCGCTGTGATCGAGCGGGCCAACATCGAAACGCAATTAGCAGCGATGTCCGGTTCAGATCTCAGTGCAGCTGTGGCGAATTCAATTAATGAGGGGTCTGTTTCTATTAGTCATGTGCAAGCGAGGCCAGTGGTCAATATTGTTAGCAACGATTGCTAACCAGCACACCAATAAATCTAATGACTTTACTTCAGTTAATCAAAAGCCTTTTCATTCTATAAACGTCCACGCTATTTGTGGTCAGGCTAATATGATTGAGATCAATGGTAAAACTAGCAATGTAGCCTATACATAAACACAGAGAGACATACAAAAACATTTTTTATAAACCAATGAAAAATCTTAATACATATAGATTTTAAACAGTAACTACATTGTATTGCAATAATGTACATCCAGCTTAGATCTTTTTTATTTTCCTTTTCCTAAAAATTACATACAAGAATTCCACCCGAAAGCTACGATTATGTTCATAACGCAGAGTTATAGTGCTCCCAGTTGAATGCCTCACATGCTGATCACAGCCAAAACAAAGTTTCCCACCAAATATACAGCAACTGCATCTGGGCACCCTGGTGGAGCAGTGGCTAAGCTCGCCACCGCGGAGGTAGTGGGTTGGAATGCGCGTCTACTGTACTCTGTCTCTATACAAACACAACATAAATACTATTTCACTTTCTAAATAATCTCATCTAGTGAGTTTGACTGGCTACTTTTGCAGTATAGGCCATAAAAAAAAAAAACATAAGTTGAAGTATGGAAATGCAAGATTTCTTCCCGACATCCGACGGTATCCAATTATTACAATAAATGTCTTTACATTATTTGACGTTAAGTGCCTCTGACTGAACTGAGTTTGTGCATAATTATGCTGTGTGTGCATGAGCATGCTCTGGGCTGTTAGTGTGCAGTATGTGTGTATATATAAATGTGTGCGGTTGATCATTAGAGAGATGTAGAGACAACGCGATGATGATGTGGTCCACGTCCAAGTTCAGGGTCAAGCGGGTCGGCCTATTGATTATGCAAACAGCTCCCAGAGACCCTGCGTGGTGGGAAGAGGTCGCGACCCCCGGGCCATTGATTATGAGGCCTGGTGTGAGAAAAACGCGTTGATGAGTTTCCCCCGGTCGAACGGGTTTTCCTCGCTTCCCCAGGGAATACACACGCTCTGACTCACCACGGCTCAACCATATACAGGCGGCTGCTGCTGAGAGGCCAGGGAGTGAAGGGTTCAGGCACGTGCAGACATGAAAGGGGGCTTGAGCCCCTGCCCTTTTATCCGTCTGTAAAAAGTTCCCTCTCCAGACTATGAATGCAGTTTTTACTATGGTGAAAGAAACACAAATGCCCCCCCTTTCCATGCCATACCTGAAGGCACAAGGCAGCATTCAAGAGAATGAATTGCCTTGTCCAAACTCTCCTGTACTTGAATGCAACATCTTATGTTGAAAGAATTGCCCTCTTTCTCTGTAGAAATCCATGCTGTTACGCTATACATCTCCAGTATTGACTTGATTATGCT